>NC_140813.1:312500-427500 GCF_050613455.1 Vespa mandarinia | reverse complement strand
CGTCCTCGCATTCGATTAGTCGGTAACAGTACGTACGCGAGCATGAATTATTAACGGCTAATCGTGTGTACGAGCGGAAAATTACGGCGGTCGGCGTGTTTTGATGTAGGTAAAAGGGCGGCAAGGGTGGTACCTTCTCTTCGAGTCGAAGGGAACGAGGTGTCTCTCGATCTCTCCCTCTTCTTTCCCCGATTCTTCTTCTTCTTCTTTTTCTTCATGTTTTCTTACGTCCTTCTACTACGAGAGGAAATTAATTTCATTTAGTCTTTTGCGTTAATTAACGCGTTCGTTCGAGCCTTATTATAATATTATTATGATCTGCCGTAAATCGAACAAGAAACTTTGTATTGATTCGACGAGTTTACCTCGGGATATTTCAGTTGGTATTTTTCTCGAAGCGGCAAAATTACCTTTCTAAAGCGGTAAAACGGCGTTCTTATTAGATATGAATTATGGTTATCAGAAATGTTTAACGTAGTAGATATAAATGTCTAGAGCTATCAACTTTTTTCTAAGCCACAGTTATCCTCTTAGCCGTTTGAAGAAGCGCAAAAGTCGACGAGAAGAACAACTAGCGAATCCTTCTCGTAAGGATTTTCGGCACGTCGAGTTGCGGTCTTTTGCAATTCGATCGTATCCGAGAAGAGAGAGAACGAAGTGGGGGGATACCTTTGATCGTAGTAAAAAAAGGCACGTAAGCTAGAAGATATTCTGCTCTCGTATCGTTTGATCGACTTGCGGTCCCGCCCTACTTCCTCCTCTTTCGAATGAACCCGATGTCTCGCAAGTATCGCTTTCAGATTGCCCTTGATCTTGGAGAGCGTGCGAACGCTTCTAAAGATTTTTTTTTTTTTTTTTTTTTCCTTCTTTTTTTTCTTTGTTTCCTCGACTAAAGTATATGCAAAATATATGGAAATTTTTCCACGCGTATTCTTACGACCGATCCGTAGTAGGTTCTCTCGTACGAAAGAAATTTTTCGTTTAGCCTTAGGCAATAGGAAATATGTAAAAAGGAGAAGAAAAAGAGGCAAAGACGCGAAACAATCAAAGTAGAGCGGTTCGTGGCCGTAAACATCCGACCGATTTCGCGCGTGCGTCGTCGTAAAGTCTCGGCGGATACGAGGCAGAAAGATAAGAGACCGTCCGTCGAGTTGTTTCCTCTTCGAAGACTTAAGAACCAGGGAGAGGAAGAGGAGGGTGTTATCCGGTGTAATATGCCGCGCCGTCCTCATCATCGGTTGCGGGCTAAGCTCGTTGCATCTTGCGGTGGAAACAAGAAACTCTCCCTCCCTCTCTTCCCCGTTCTTGTTCTCGGTAATCGGGTGCATATCGTTGGAAAACGCTTAGGACCAGCCCATATTCTGAACCAAAAGAGAATCTTACCGGGCTTATCTTCTCGGAACAAATATTACCTCTTTCTTTTCTCTCCTTTATAGCGAATCGAATAGTAGTTTCGTCAGACGGGAAATCGATCGGGAATTCGAGATAGAAAGTAACGAGTTCGAATATCCGGCAAAAGAGTTTAAAGAACCATTCACCCTCCTTTACTACCCTCGTTGGATTAACGTTACTTTTATCGCCGTTCAACGTATATAAATGCAAATTCACCGAACGAGTAATTTGATTATTTCGATTCGCCGATCGATCGAGATATCTACATTTTAATCCAGCGATCGATTAAGCGACGTTAGAGGCGGAGGAGGAGGTTCGAGAAACGAGATTTCCTTCCTGTCGTTCGAACGTTCTCTCGATAGGTTTCGATTTTCAGAAAGCCAATTCTGCGCTCGATCTGTGAATGGTCGTGCAAACGAGATATTGAGTGGCGGACAGTAAAATATCACGATGCTTCCGATGTACCAATTAGCGTATATTGAAGCGCTTCGTAAAAAGGCACGGTCGATATCTCGGGATTTCAAAAGAAAAGGACGAAAGATGTGGGGAAAAAAGATGGTTGGTAGGAGAAAGGGAGAAGGAAATAGGCTTCGTGCGAACCTACTTACTGAACGTATACGCCAAAGTATTACGAAACTCGAACCACTGGTCTTTCCTTTGATTCTCGTCATTTGGAATTAAAGAAAACAGGATTCCTAACGACGCCATAGAGAGAGGAGGAATTGCCCGTTCCTTCGTATATTTTCTGCTCGTTCTGCGCGCACGGGCGCACTCGCGTAATACGAGCGTGGCAAAAAAAGGCACACGAAGAATGCGTTTTATGCCTTGTCCAAAGATAACGTAGAATGATTCGACTTTGTTCGTTGTACGAGGGCCAACAGAGAGGAAAGGTCTTGTAAACTCGAAGCTTGCCATCAGCACCGGTCCATTACGCGTCCCTCTATGGAATTTGGTTGGGTCGGTCGTCCGGAGGGAAGATATCCCTCGAGTTAGAAAATTACGGACATCCTATCCCAAGGGTCCCGCTCTCTCTCTCTCTCTCTCTCTCTCTCTCCCCCCCCCCTCTCTCTCTCTCTCTCTCGTTACAGTCTTCTGCTCGACTTTGCTTCTTCGTTCTTCGCGCGGTCGAACGAAATAAAAGTCCTTTGCTCGATTCTTCGCGGAGCTTCGAAACTACGAGCTGCATCTTCTTCCTTCCTTTCTTACTTCTACCGACCGGATAAGTAAGGGTAACTACGTCTCAATAGCTTCCATCGTGGTAGACCAAGAAGCAGAAGCCCTAATATGGAACTTCTCTCAACAAGCACCCTAAGAGCTAAGAGCTTGCTTGGTTCTCCTTCGTCGAGTCGATTGAAAAAAAAAAAAAAAAGAGCAAAAAGAGAGGGAAAACTGTAAAGCATTATTACCGCTAGTTTCTTGTCCAGAAGCAGCGGTGGTAGCCGATGGAACCAACTGCAACACAGTTCGTGTTACCGAGCTACTTATCTTTAAACTCGTGACCAAACTGGCCTTTTACCTTTTCCTTTACTCGCTCCTCGTCGTCTTCGAAATCTATCTTCCAAAGAGGTTCCTCCTCATCTTTGATCTCTTTCGGTTTTCGTCGAAACGAAAAGACGCGACTTTAAAGAAAGAATAAAAATAATACGGTTAAAGAGGGTTGATCGTTGAATGATGGCAGATGCGTGCGAGGAACCTTTCTTGAACTTTACCGTCATCGCCAATGGTAAGAGGGAAATGGTAAAAGAATTTATCGTCGGATCGAAGGTCGAGTCTATCGAAAAGGAGAGATCACGAAGTAAGGCCTCGGTTAACGACATGACGCAGTTACGACACCTTCGTAACGACGATCGTTATCTTTACGAGCGAAGAACGCGCCATATGATCGTAGATTCGCATAGAATTCGCCTTCTCCGCCTTCTCTGCGTTCTCCCGACGCGCAGGTGCCGCGCCGCAAATTCTGCGCGGTACTTTCGCCTCGCGAATTTTTCATAAGTCTCTTCCTCGATTTATTACTCTCTCTCCCTCCCTCTCTCTCTCTCTCTCTCTCTCGCGCGCGCGCGCGCGCGCGTTGCCGCACGCTATTCTCCTTGGAACGCGATCTCTCGGCTTATTCGTGAACGATTCATTACTTCTAAAGATGGGCGTCATTTTAATTAATGAAATAATACGAACAACGAATGTGAAATTTTATTTCTACGGTAAGACGGTGGTGGGCCTCCTTCTCGGTCGAAAGGAAACTAACGTAAGGAAACGTGTATGGGAAATAGAAAAGAGGATGAATATCTGACAAGAGAAAAAGGGGAGAGACTGTAAACGGAGGAGAGGAGGGCGTGACAACGACTGCTCTTAGCATAATAATATTTACTATTAGAAGAAACTAAGAGACTTGAATATTCTATGCGGTGGCCTCGCCCAGGCCTTGCACAACGACTTGCAGTCTCGCACCGGCTCTATAATTATGCACGGGGATGGGACGTGCGCGGACGCGTCTCTCTCTCTCTCTCTCTCTCTCTCTCTCTCCTCTTCTCTCCTCTGTTAGCAGCTAGGATCGTCGCTGAGAAAGAATGCACGAGAAGTTTAGGATAGAAATTAATATGATTCTTTGGAATGACGTTGCACTTTTAATCGCGACGCGTTCTTTCAATTGAAATGACGCATTTTGCGAATTTCTCGCGACACTTTTACAATGATTATCTCGAAAACAATGCGAAAGAAGGACATCGGTGATCGTCGTTGATTATCGCGACGTGGTGGAAGACGTTGCACGCTCGACTGATACAACTATGCCGAGTGAAAGTTAGTCGTAGAGAATTACGTCAATAGTCGGGCCGGTGAAATAAAAAAAAAAAAAAAAAAAAAAAAAAAGTAAAAAAGAAAAAAAGAAAAAAGCAAGAAAGAAAGAAAGAAAAAAAGTCACGCGTCTAGTAGGAACTTTGAAACGAATATTGTCCGTGCATCTGTGAGAAGAAATCGTGAGCTCGTGGTACATCACGCAATACGTGTTCGTATCCTCGACTAATGGCATTAAACACAAGGTACGTACCGTACGTACGTTCTACGTATATATACGTACTGAACCTCGATATATTCCCGTTCTTGCGTAATCGCCGCTGTCTCGTTCTTCTAGTACTATTCGTCTCTCTTTTCTCTCTCTCTCTCTCTCGCGCGCGCGCGCGCGCACGCTAATCCTCTTTTTTTTTTTTTTTTTTTTTTTCTAAATACCGTTCGCGTTTTATTCGACGGCAAGTTCTCTCCGAACATCGATTCGCCGCCGTTCCTTTTATCCTCCCGATCTCGAGCGTGTCCTTTTGTTTGAGGCCGAGCACGCTCAGCGATCTATCGACGGCACGCTAATTAGTAATTACCGATCGAAACGATCGATGCGTTTACGTGTCGACGAACGTCGAGCGGTTTCTCCTGGAACCCGGAAAAGCCTTCCCATCTCGCGAGTCGAATTTACAACGGTCCTATTGTTTCCACGTCGAAACGATTCACGTCTCCTTTTATTTTACGTAATTTGCCGTTCCCCTCCTTATGCCGCCCACATTGACGGCTCGTCGTCGATCACTCCTCGCGACGTATCGTTTGTATTTAACGACTCGATTCTCGTCTCGAGCTCGAAGGAGGTCTTTGTAATTTCCCGCGAGACGATTCGAATTCCAGCGCGCGTGCCGCCATAATACCTACATAAATACGCCTGCGTGTACTTTGACGAACGTAACGTTACCTACTTAACTTTCTCTCGATCCGCTAACTTATCCTCCTTTATCGCGCGAATTATAATCCGCGAAATAGGGCAAGCGTCGATGTTCTTTGGAAACTTCCGTCATAGACCTTTTATATTTTTCATCCGCTCGAAATATCGTCGAACAATAACGCTTGTCGTCCTACACGTCACGGAACGCGCGCATTTTCAAAAGCATGTGCTTCGGCGAATCTAATTTATCGCGAGTACAATATTCGCTCTCTCTCCCATTTTCTTTCACTCTTGGAAGAAAGAGCACGTAGTAGTAGACGTTGGACAAGAAATTAAGGTTCGAGTTCGCGTGCTTTTGTGGGCGTAATTGCCGCGACATACGCGCGCGACCGCGTACCTAAGACTTTGATTATCAAGCACGAAGAAACAAAACGTGACCGTACATGTGCCGAGTTAACGGTAAACGTCTTGAGAATAGAATGCCGTACCTTATTAATCGTTTCGAGTTTGGATTAATGCCGTGGTGGGCTCCTCGCAGGTTTCGTTCCTAGCGAGGTGGGGCTTTCTTTCTAACGAGAGTTATCTCCCTCCCCCCCTCCTCCCAACCCTCGTTTGCTTTATTTTTTTAACAGAAGATAGCGCACGCTCGCGGCGTTCCAACTTTACGATTTGACGATTCTTATCTCGCCGTTGATGGCGAACGGAAAACAATCGCCTCTCTCTCTCTTTCTGTCTGGGAAGCCTCAGGCCCTTTACGTAATTACGCTCCGTTTGCGGAAACGTCTCGCGTTATCGTAGATGTAATTAACTTTGATGTCGTTATGGCGTCAACTACGATACCGTGCGAACGATCCTCGAGGCAGTAACTAACTGGTTCTTAGCGAAATCATAGAATCTGGCGTTACTACGATGGATAAAGAGGGAAAAAAAAAAAAAAAAAAAAAAAAAGAAAATGATTTTTCAAGAATCATTAGAAAATTTGAAAAAGCGGGATAGATACTCTTAGATACTCGCGAGAGTTCTACGTTTAGAAACGACTTTACTGTTCCCTAGCTTCATCTTTATTCTCGGATGATCTTGGGTAGTACGTAAGAAAAAGTAGACAAGATCTCGTGGAACGAGAAAGTGCGTACGCGCGAGTGCCGATCGCATAATTGCATGAAATTGGCCGTGGTAAAATAATTGACTTACAACGTATTTGCTCACATTCTTTCGCGACAAAGAGAAAGATATAGGCGTACGCTTACCATTCGGAGAAAAAGATGCTCGGTGGGGAGATAGGGAATGGAAGAAGAGGAGGAGATAGAGAAAAGGGAAAGAGAAAATGAGGAGAGGACGAGAATGCTTTTCCAGCGCGAGGAACGCGGCATCCGGTGTATTCATACGTAGCCTAACCTACGGATCTGCCTCGGTTCTCTGTTTGCGAGCTCTCTCCCTGACATTGCCTTTAATTAGGCATCAAGATAGAACGCACGCGATCCATAATTCGATATACGCCACTTTCTGCCAGAGAGGGGAACAAACGCTTAACGAATAATTATTCATTTTGCGGCCGGACGAGGACGCAGACTTCTCCGTAACGAATCCTTTCGGCCAATAATTAGCGACTCGATTTCCAAAGACGGAAAAGATCCTTTCAATTTCATTAGCGCGAGCATAAAACACGTTTATTATTTTGCATTAACGTTTTTTCGTCGAGCATTAATAAATAAACGCTCGTACGTTTCTATCGTTTGTTGTTTCTTACCGCACGAGAGACCCCGACGATTGTCTCGAGAAAGCCGTTCCACTCTCCTTGTCGCGATGCCGCAAAAAAGTCATTCACTGCGACGAGAGAAACAATTAAAGAAGTTATATTCGGTGAGACGAAAAATAAATGCTTTTCATACCCCACCCTCCTCTTTCTATCGATGTGCGCGCGTTCGCGTTGAACGCGCATACCCGTGACACGCCCAGGCCGACCAGGAAACCTAACGTTTGCGCTCTCTCTCTCTCTCTCTCTCTCTGTGAGATACTAATCCTATCTATCCTGGGCAACATATTTACCGACGTGTCACCTAGTACCACCGAGCTCATGCACGATTTGCGGACCATTCCGTTGAATGCTTCGCGAAAGATGCGCACGATAAGCACGAGAGGACGACGTAAGATTTTCTTTGTAGAGGAACGAAGAGAGAGCCTCTCTTTAGTTTCTTCGAGTACCTGCGGATAAACGAAGCAACGCAGAGAAGAAGAATGGATGGTACGCGTAGTCACGCGTCTGCATGTGCGTGCGCGCGATCGAACACGTGTGAGTGCTCGCGTATAATTGCGAGCAGGTGCCACATTAATCTTGCGGCCACCGTAACCCATTTTCTTCGCTCTCCTATCCGGCCGTAGCCGCGCCGCGGATAATATGAAATAACGCAAAGAGAGAAAGAGAGAGAGAGAGAGAGAGAGAGACGGAGTGATATATATAACTCATTACTTTGTAATCAGGCAATCCATTTTCTCTTGGAAAATTTAAAACACGATCACCCGTCTCCTCGATTTACTTTTATCGATCGTTCGTTAAAACTTTCGAGTGTTCTCGTCCAAAGAACTTTCTTCGAAGAAATTTTATAATTGAAAAGTTCTCTCTCTCTCTCTCTCTCTTTCTCGAGAGAAATTTTTCATCTTCATCGATTCTTCGTGAACGACTTTTTCTTCGCTCTCTCGCTCTCCCTCCCCTTCCCCCACCCCCGGCCATTCTCGTTTCCACTCGCGACTTAAGTTTGGCGTGATTCACGAGCGGATACATCAACGGAACGATATAAACCGTAAAAAGGAGAGAAAGAGGGAAGAGAGAGGAGAGTCATCGGGGTGCAGAGAGGACGGGGCGCGTCGTAAGAGTCTCGACAGGCTCGTCGAGTTGAAGCAAAGATGGGAGAGGGAGAAGGAGAAGGTACGAAGGACGCGCAAGGTGCCATGAATGCCACTTAGAGGATTATTAACGAGCGACCGATGCTTAGGCCGGCCGATGGCGATGTGCTTTCAGGCTATTCGAAATTCTCGGCTACGCGAAGGCTGTTTAACGACGAGCAAGTCGAGATTTACGTCGAGATCCTAGAGGCGAGTCCTTTCGTGCAAAGTGGGCGGTATAATCGTTGATAAACCTTTCGAGGACCTCTTGACATCGAGCAGCGTCGAGACGAGTAAAGGAGGAAGAGAGGAAGGCTCGAAAAGACGAGGGGGAAAAGAGCTGACGAGGAAAAGTCGCTGCCCTTGGTGTCAAATTTCTAAACGAATCACCCAGTCGAAAGATATCGGACCGAAGATATTCATCTCGCAAAAAAGGAGATCTTGTCTCTATCCTCTTCACTTCCTCTTTTTCCTCTTTCTATGGGTCTTTCTAACTGATCGCGAATGAGATTCTAAATTTTGATCGATCGTACCCGCGATATCATCGCTACCGCTGATAGATGAATAATAAAATGCGCCTTTTTCTATCTTCTGTTGCAGCCAGAAACTGTGCCACAAGCACGGATCGACATGACACGAGTCCTGGAGGTCGCAGCCGCGGAGGACATCACCGGGCATCCCTATAGCCTGGCCGTGACCTCGCCCGAAGGCGTGACGTTCGTTAAGGGCACGTGTCGAGAGGAAACGAGATGGTGGGCCGACGTTCTCCAGGTGTATTCGCGAAACAAAGTACGTCGATCGCTTCCTCTTACCTTCTTTACCTCCCCGTAAAAGTATATTACCTACCGTACGTAAGCGTCCATTCCCTTCACCGAGCGGCCCGTATGTTCCTCGATCGATCGTCTTGCTCGAATCCTGCTGGTGTGTTTGAAAGGTTTACGATTGTGCGCGTATCGATTCGGTTACGCAAGAAACGATCGATCGAGTAAACCTCGTCGTCGCTAACCTGCCGTTGTTGTAAACGCGCGAACGATCGCATATGTTAGGAGGCCAAGGCGATGCGTACGTGATATCTCATGCCGAGAGAGCACGTATTTGCTCGCCTATCTACGTAGGTATATGCGCTCACGCATATGGAGAAGGTGAACGTACAGGAAATGCGAGGGTTCTTACGAATTTTTTCATTTTTTATTCTTCCGCCTTCTTTGCGTCCTTCTCTCCTTCTTCCTTTCTCGCGCCGATGTAAAAGCGATGCAATTGTTATCTCCGTTATAGGAATCGTAAAAGTAATTATTTTGACGAATCGCATACTCTTCCTCTCGAGAACGATAAAATTCCACCAGATTTTTATAACGCCTCGTCGCGTTATCTTCCTTCGGTGGATGCGAATACATCAGTAATGAATGAGATGTGAGAGAGAGAGGGGGGGAATTTTAGTAGATAATTAGCCTGCATCAGAGGACAATCCCAGTGGCGATTTTGATTCGTTTGGATGGTCTCAACATTATCGATACACGACATCGAGCACGGCTAGCTCGTAGATCTTCAGCCGCCTCGGCCGTTTACGTACGGTCGAGATTATTGCTTCGGACACACGTCGGCGCTCTTATGAATTATGCACGCGGCGAGGGCTACACCTTCGTGCAACATTATCAATGTTATTGCTTATCTGCCATTATTACGGCTGCCTACAATGGACGATTCTCTTTCTCTCTCTCTCTCTCTCTCTCTCTCTCTTTTATTCTATTCTACGTTTCTCCCCTTCATACGAAGAGAAGATATCGCCTACGTAGAAATTCTAGGACATATCGTGCTATGAAATCCCTTCGTAGGATGATACGAATTGAATTTTTCAGGGTCGACACAAACGAAACGCCACGTTTCCTGGCAGCCAAACGACGATCCTCCAAGTTACACCGGCGATTCGAAGTAAGTCGATTTGTCGATTTGTCGATTTGTTAAAGTTTTCTCGATATTTTATTTTCGATGGGTCGTTATTTGAAGGTAACACGCCGAATCCACCTCGACCGCGCTTCAATAGCTGCCGATCAGAACCTCGAAGCAATGCCATGTGGATTACGGAAACAACTAGCGGCTCGTCGGAACTTTGCTCTTCCGTATTTTCGTCGACACCTTCTTCGGTCACTACCAGCGTGTCGACGATGACGAGTTGCTCGACGAATTCTCTTCTGAGTAATGGTAACGTGGACAGCAACAACGTTTCGCCACTGCGAAGCAGTACTCCTTTGGAGAACGGTACGAACGGCCCTTATTTAACGTCGTCTTCGTCGTCGTCGTCGTCGTCGTCGTCGTCGTCGGCAGCAGCCACGTCGGTTTCCATGAACGGAAACGTCGTATCCGTGAGCACGGCTTACACGACGACACCAACGAGCACCGTCGTCGTGTCCGCCTCGAATACGACGATCTCGAGCACGTTGTCCAGCAGCGGTTCTAGCACGACTTTAACCGAGAAACCACCAATGATACCAAGCGAAGTTAGATCAATGTACAGGGATCAACCCGCCAGTGGATCGTCTCCGCCCACTAGAGACAAATTGTGCGCCGAAGACAAGGCTAGACGTAGGTCGAATCATCAACAGGGAGAACATGGATCCAATGAGAAGTTAGGTCGGTGTCGAATTTCTAAAGTTCGTCGTACCACTTCGTTTTCTACTTAATATTAATCGATAGATTAATCCTTTCCCCGTAGATGACGACGCTTGTCGAAGAATATTCTTAGAACACGAGAGAGAACGGGAAGGTAAATTACGGGATATTGCCGCATCATTGACTCAACCGCGAATTCGCAGAATCAAGCCTAGAAACTCCGAGCCAACGAGGGACGTAGTCGATGCCTCTAATGCGGTTCATCGAGACAAACTCGTGAGTACTATTCGATGTATAATTGATCAAACGATACATATCTTATCGATTTTTTTTAATTCGTAGGTAAGGGGCGATCCCGATGGTTGCGGATTAGATATTTCCAGCATTAGATATTCGCCTACCTCCGAATTGAGGGTCGATTTACCGGCGGAAAATGTACTAAACATTAAGAAGGGTTGGCTAATGAAGCAAGGTTTAAATAAGGTAAATATTTTCCAAAGCCGAAGTAGAAAGATTTTTTTGATAGTTTACAATCGGGGTTTCTCTTGTTAGGAGTGGAACAAGCATTGGTTCGTTTTACGAGGTTGTGGCCTGATGTACTATAGAGATCCTTGCGCGGAGGACAAGGGCATCATGGATGGCGTTATAGACTTGAATACCGTTACTGCGGTTACGCCGTTGCAGGTCGCAAGAAATTATGGATTTCAAACCGTGGTAAGATGCGCAACAGGAAAATTATACCCGAGCAGTGCTTCGGAATTACTTTTTCTTAATTCGGATATTTCAAGATCGTCAACGTTGTCGTCGTCGTCGTCGTCGTCGTCGTCGTCGTCGTCGTCGTCGTCGCATAAGAGAAAGACGTTTCGAATGATAACTCGTGATTTTCCTGATGCAGGCCTGGGACGAAAGAGGTAGCACCGTCTTATCCGCGGTGACGGCCGGCATTAGATCCAGCTGGATGTCGGCTATTAGAAGAGCGGCTAATCTGCCCGATCCCGATAGCAATGGGGAGTCGTTGCCGATATGCTCGGACAATCAACAGGATATTAATTCTCAATCACCGACAACGTAAGCGATAAGTTTCTCATTTTCGACAACGCGTTCTATCGCAAGACGTCTTACAATTAGTATTAAAAAATTCTCCATCCATAAAAGGTCCATCAACGATCGCGAAAGGGATCCCGTAATTCCTCCGACGTCGAATACGCCTCGATCGGTCCTATTTTCCTCCGACGAAGAATACAGAACTGCATCGGAGGGCGGACGAAGAGAATCCGGTGACTGGTCGGAAATTCCGGTTTCGCCGCCTCTTATTAGAAACGGCGATTGGTCTTTACCTTTGAAAGGATCAAACTGGTCCGACACGACGAATCACGAGTGGTCGGAATTACCACCGTCGCCGCCATTGACGAGAACGGCTCTATCGAGGGTTAAAGCGAGATCGAGGTCCAGTTCGAGATCACGCGTTTACAAGAGGAGTCGTAGCTCACCCCCGAGTTCCCGACGAAGCACCCTGGACAGCGTAAGATCGGAGGACCTTATGATGGCCTGCTGCGAGTTAGGAGAAGACGAGGAGCAAAGCAATGGGCACGTTCAAAGCAATAGCCGTCTCTCCGGTTCGAACGACAGTCCCTTGATCGTCGAACTCTTGGAGAATCAAGTTTCCCTATTACGCGATCAACTCGATCACAATCAGTCCCATCCAAGCGCACTGCTAGTCATCGTCGAGCGTCAAGAAAATGAGATAGAGAAATTAAAGTCACAATTGAGTACAGCGCGATTGGACGTGGCCAACGCCGAGAAAGAATTATCAAGATTGAGACAGCAAAAGGCAGAGGCGGTGATCAGGGAAAAACAGGTGGAAGAATTACTCGGTACGATACAGAGAACGGAACAACAGAGGAACAAGGATCTCGACGATTTGGAAAAATTGAAAAAAGTTTATACGAGGGAGAAGGAGATACTAGAATGCAAATTATTGGAAACCGAGGCTATTCTTAGAGAGACGAGCGAACGATGCGAGATGCTTACGAACGAGTTGACTTCGAGTCACAGAAACGTCCAACGTTTGCAGGAAGAGGTGCAGGCACTTGGCGAAAGACTCTCTCAAGGTTTTTTTTTTATATTTATTGCCTCCTTTACTACGTAGACGACGATAAGAGCAGACTTTATTAACTCGTTTATTCCTTTCCCTTTTATCATAGGTATCGAAGAAAACGAACGACTGTACAATAGAGTCAGAGAGCTGGAAGAAAGGGGTGGCCTTCCCGGATCGCGAGAACGAGGTAGAAGCTTCGATTCTCTTAGCGATCTGACCAACATCGATTTGGACATGGATCTCAATATGTTGGACAAGGAGAGGTAACAGATAGCACAAATCGATAACGCGTATTTTAACGCGTTACGACTCCTTTTTTTTCCGAATCGAATAAACATATCGTTCGCGTGTATCTTTTTTCTTTTCTTTTTTTTTTTTCTTCTTTTTTGTTTTTTTTTTTTTTCTCCTTTTTTTTTTTCTTTTAGGGTCGTAGAAGAGTACGAAGAGTTGAGAGTTCGATTCGAGAAGGCCATATCCGAGATACGTGCGATGCGTAAAGAATTGCGCGAAGCCCACTCGACGCAGGATGCATTGGAATTGGAGATTTTTGCTTATAAGCAGGATGCCATCGGTGTTAGCGAAACGAATCAAGCGCAGGTACAATTGATGGCAGCTCGTATTCAGGATTTGACCAACAAGCTCGCCGCCAGCGAGAAACAAGTTAGAACGCTTAAGCAGAAATTGACGAAGGCGGAAACCAGGGACAAGAGGAGATCGCTCTCCTTGAAGGGAAGGGAATCTTTTCAGATATCTCAGGAAATGGAGGATAAGCTTTGCGACTTGGAGAATAAGATTTGCGCTATAGAACGCGGTGGTAAGGGCTGCGGCGTTGGTTCGAATTCGAAGGAGTCGAGTCCGAATTCGAAGAAGGAGAAGAAGAAGGAGGGGAAACATTTGGATCGCGCTAGATTGCGCAGAAAGTCGTTGGACAGTGCCACCAGTTCGGAACCTATGAAGGTGTTGATCAGATTGAGCACGTTGGAGACCAAAGTCGCGAGCGTGGCCGAAAATATGGCGAGCGACGTCGAGAAAGACTCCAGCGAATGCAGCGAGGTCAGCGCGACTTCCGTTGGCAACGAGATCCCCTTGGAATTTCTCTCGAGATTGAAGAAATTGGAGAGAGCCGTGTGGAAGTCGAAGCGACGATTGGAAAAGTGTTTGGGCTCGACCCAAACTGAGGACAAGGCGGAGAAGTGCTTGCGCGAGGTCAACGACATATTGGACTCGTGCTTAGAGTGTAAGAAGGGCCAAGTCGGTGGTGGTCAAATCGGCGAGTCGATAGGAGTAGTGGTATGTAGACTAGAGGCTATACTTAAGGATAAATTAAGCGAACTCACGAAGAGACGGCAGACGCTCGCGTCGAACGACCGGTTGGACGACAGGGAGAAAGTAAAGTTGATCGCCGAAAGGATAGCCTTCGAATCCGTGATTCTTGGACGATTGAAGCGGGCGATCGGCGGTGGTACCTTAGGCGACAAGAGCGCCGTTCTCGGTGAATTGCTCGAAACTAGTCAGCTTGCCTCAAGCTTAAAGCATAAGATTCATGGAACCAAGCCCAAAACGTACCAAAACACGAATTACGTTCAGTATCTTTCTAGGGTCTTAGCTAATAAGTTAGTGCTCGTAGGAGGCGTTCTCCCTGTTAAAACGGAGGCGTCGCTTCAACTTTGCAACGCTCGAGCCGAGTGCTTGAACTTTTTGTTGCAAAAGCAAAAGGAAGTCGACGGTATCGTCGGACGTTACAAGGAAACGAAATTGAGAGAGCTGGCGGAGGCCTTGGCGATCGAGACGCTTAATCTCTCGGATCAGGAGGATCATCATCTCGCCAAGCAAATAAACGTGTCGAGCAAGAAATTGCTCGAGGATAAGCGTATTCGCGAGGCTTGGGCTCTTGCCCAGGAGACCGTCAATAAGGAGCTCGTGCAAAGCGAGGTGTCGCGCGTTATATTGCACTGCGCGCAGATCTACGAACAGGATATCGCGTCCGTCCTTGACACTTGTCTAAGCTTCAACGAGGCTGGATCCGTAGGTTTGGAGAATTGGGCGGACGAAACGCGAACGAAATTACGCAAAGAGATTCAATTGTCCGTAGAGGAACTCTCGGAGGTTTACGAGGATACTCTTCGTACGATGAAGCGTAACAAGGGCCTCGTAAGTACCATCTCGGAATACGATTCTCATAGACTTTTGACGGATTACGCCGACGTGATCGCGCACAAAGCTTTAATAGATGCCAGAATAGCTCTTCTCCAGAAGAGCACGAAACCGTCGACCTCTTTCAACAACAACAACAACGGTCAAAGCGGTCAGAATTTTCTATCTAGTCTTATTAAAAACGAGGACCTTCTCTATCACTTGACCGAGGATAACAACTCTGGTAAATTCGATAACGATCTCGTTCTCGAGGCAGAGTGCAATTATCTTTATCGACAGTTTGCCGAGGAATGCGAGGATAGGATATCCGGTAGGCAGGAGTCGAAGGAACGAATTAAAACGATAGGACAAAATTTATTATATCTCGAGGAGGACATAAGCGGACTCGCCAAAGTTATAAAAGAAAGGGCGGTGGGAGGAGAAAAGGCGGCTAAGACGATCTGTCAGTTTGAACGTTCGAGCAACGGGCTCGCGGATTGGACGAACGTTTGCGAAAAGTGTTCGCAATTAAGAGAGCAAATCAAAAGACTCGCCGCTTACGTCGATCTTATGTCCTGCAAACAGTGCGAGGAACTGCAGGAGACCATAGAGAGGCTAACGGCTCAACACGAGGAAGAGCTGGAAACGCTCAAGAGAAATCAGGAGAAGGATATAATGGACATAAAGGGTGAACTCGACAGTCAAAGGCAATCCCTTACGACGCAGTACGAGCAAGAAGCGGCTAGTCTGCGAGAAAGGGCGAGAAAATTGGAGTACAGATTGAACGCAATGGATTCCGAACATTCTGCTCACGTCAACGAGCTACGTGCCGTTTATCAGAGATCCATAAGCGCCGAACTCGATACCGATGCCGAGACGAGAAAAAGATACAAGGAGGAGATCAAACAGCTCAGGGCACTTTGCGAAAAAGGATTGTTGGCCATGGAGAATTCACACCGACGTATTATTTCAGAAATGGAGGAAAAGCATCGGCAGGAATTGGAAAATTTGAGAGTCGAGAAGGAGCAAGCACTCTCGGAAGAGACCCAAGCGACTTTGGCCGCATTAGATGCCATGAGAAAGGCGCACGAGCACGAGGTACAAAAGGAGATTGCCAAGTTCAAGCAGGAATTCATCAAGCAGATGCAAGCTCGAGAGGATATCGGTGAACTGCATAAAGAACACGAGTAAGTATGGTGGAAGTGAGTTTTTTTTTTTTTTTTTTTTTTTTAAGGAGCTGATCCTTAAACAAAACTTACGAATTATTATTCTTCAGGGAAGAAATGGAGGAAATAAAGCAAGAAATTCTTTCATTGTCTGCCAAATATTCATCGAAATGCGTCGAGTCTGCCGCTTTGGAGGAAAAAGTAGGTACTCTTACGAAGCAACTTGCACAAGCGCAACAGCATATAATGCAGCTAGACGCTAGGAACAAGCAGCTGAGGGCGCACTTTCTGGTGGAATGTAGCGACGCTGGTATCAATGATACTATTCAGATTTTAAAAAGCGGAGAGAATGACACAGTCGAACCGAAGGAGGAACTTTACAAGCTACCACAGCACATAAAAGTATGTAAAATTAGGCTTGCCTAATCTAGGATATTTCATTCGTGAAGAAGTAGACACGTGGTTAACCAACAATACAATACGTATATCTCGTAATTATCATTAACTCTGCTGCGATCGATTACATGTTGCGTTAAGGAAAAAAAAAAAAAAAAAAAAAAAAAGCAGACGTTAACGTGTAATCGTGTATCCATTAGCTAACATCGATTTCTAGCTATTCCGTGAATTCGCATTAGCCGTACTGACGCATATTTTCGATATTTCACTAACAGCATGGGGACACCCTTCGTGAAACGACCGGTGTACCACAGAAATCTTCGTCACTAAACACCTCGCCAGCGTACTCACCGCAACGTGTAAGAAATAATCACGAGTCGATGCAAGGAACGAGCGAGGAGCAGAAATTAACGAGCGAACGCCCAAAAAGCTCCTTATCCACGCTTCAAAAGTCCCTTTCGGCGGATAAACCGAGCAGCTTCTCGTACAAGCTCGAACGAATTAAATCCATATCGTTGCCTTACTCGAATAATTTAGTTAGGCCGGGGAGTAGTACTGCTATTTCATCGCACGATAGGAAAAATACGATCTTAACTCAAAAGAACGAAGAACATAATGGTATAGCATCGCCATTATGGGACAGCTTAAGACCAAGGAGCGGATTGCCCCATCAGTATCAAGGTACAGAAGAGAGGTGAATGGAAACGTATCAAAAAAGCATCTCTGGTGGGTGGTGGTGGATATGCATCTGTATTCGGATAAAAAGTGCTGCGCTTTCCTTTTTTTTTTCCTTTTCGTTTTTTTTTTTCTTCCTTTCTTTTTTCCTTTTTTACCAAGTATATTCCGCATATTCGATGTATATACGAGTAAATTGGTTATATCGAGTTTTATACCGATGGAAAAAGTCGCGTCAAATTGCTTTGTTTGTGGTATCGTTTGTTATGCCATGTGATTTACGATCGTGTTACGAGATACTTGGAGCATGCACTCGAATTGACTTTACTTTTCTAACACGGATCTTTTAACCGATATACGTGATCGGGACAACGACGTTGTCCGATTTATATTTATAACTGGTGCTTATTAAAATTAATTACTCCAAATCGGGATTGCTTGTATTTTACGGAGGAAGAATATCGTGATGAAAAATTGATTCAAAATCATTTTTCTTATATCATTTTTTGATAATTTTTATATTCTTTAAGAAACTACTATCCTATCCGAAAAAACGGTGCAAAGTAGTTATGTGTGATGACATGTAGGAGGAATGTATTTACCAAAGTGGCGCTCATTCATACGCGAGTATGTTTGTATTTCATTGATTCTAACGCAAAATTTGCACGAGCCTTTTATAATGTTGTTAGTAAATACATATATGTGTGTGTGTGTGTATATATATATATATATATATATATATATATATACACATACACATATAAACATATTTATATACGTGTTAAACGTCAAAGCATGAAGGTGATAATTTATAGCTCAATTATAACCGATAATCATATTCTTACTTGCTAACATTTGTTTGAGATGAAATTAACAATGCGCGATATGCAAGACGACTGTGTCTTGCTCTAGCTATAGACGTCTGAACTTAATATAATACTTAACTGACTTTTCATAGAAATCGAAGTTGTATCTCTATGTCCATGTATACGCTTCTACGTGGAATCGTAGCTCTTACTTGGCCAATCTTTAACCGTTCGAGTGACGCTTATATCGGAATATAATACAGGGGATATAGTAGGGGATAGAATTAATTGTGATGTTTGACGTAAAATAGAACGGAGAACGCATTTTGACGTAGAAATACAGGTACGATTCCCTGCATTATCCTGGACACGATAAGAATGTGGAAATAATTGTATGTAATATTTAATCCAGCAGTTGGTACGATTAATAAGGTATCCGAGCATATAACTGATATCCCTTGGAAAGGTATAATCTTAAAGTAAATGAATTTTTATTTATTGCGAAAAGCTATCGCATAGATACTTTAAACGCGTAGTAATATCTGTGAGATATAAAAGTCCTATTAGCGCATAATTGTATTTGGACAATTATTTAAAATAAAAGGTGGCACAGCAGAGATGCGAATCAACGGTACTGGCAGTCGGAAACAGGCGGACAAACAAAGTGAAAAACAGCAACAATCGGAGACATATACCCTCCGTACCGACACTCGTCACCCATCCTACCTCAGCCCGGAACCCCCAGCTCTCTCCGTTGCAGGTCTGTCATTAAAGAAAGAAAGAAAAAAAAAAAAGAAAGAAATAAAAATACATATCTTTTTCATGTGAAATTTTCGATAAAAACCATTAATTTTTTTTTTTTTTTTTCCCCTTTTTTCAGAGCTGATGAGGTCTCCATTATTGAGGTGGTCGAGCAGAAATTGTCGTAGCTTGCCTCCTACACCTCTACCGAGTTATCATCAACCGCTCCACCCCCCACTCCCCGCGGTGGGCATGGTTGCAGAGAGGAAGAAACGTTTCGAAGTTTAAACTCTGTCCATTTTACGCATTAAATCACTCGAATCATCAATTTATACGCACGAGCCATCGTCTTTTACGATACGCATTCAATGTGACTTTTACGAAAGCGTGCAAATTTCATTGTTGTGTTTTATATGGTGCTAATCCGGTCGCTCTCGTGCACATTATTTCTTAATTTCTTTTCTTTTTCTTTTTCTTTAATCGCGTAGATTGGCTCAGGAATTGAAATGTGTGGAAACTCGGCGGTTTAAAATGCGTTCCTTGTGACTGTTATTCGCGACGATGATTCGGTATATGCGATTCGTAGATAATTAGTATACATTGATAATGTGCAATAAGTCGTGCTCAAGTACGTGCTTACCTTGTATCGCATCACTCTATTGAGCATGTTTATAAGGTAAACATGATTCAATAATAATCGAAACGAGCCTTTAGGCTCGTCAAAGTAGTAGGCGGGTTCTTTACGCCCAACTTCGTTCCAGGTAGCTTACTATACGAGCGTTCATTACACGCCTATTCGTACAATAGGTTGTTTTTGAGAAAGTTTATCAGAAAATTTTTGCTAAGTACATTCGTATACAAGATGGTCGCCAGATTCTCGCGACGACTGACTTTGATATGCATTTAAACTTTGATAACAAGTTTTTCCATAGATACGATTAGTCCCATTCCTATGAACAACTTTGACGAATAATATTTGAGACGCGCTATTTTTCCTTCCTTGTTTAGAAAAAAAAAAAAAAAAAGAAAAAAAGAACACTTTTTTTACAAGAAGATATTCTGCGCTACAAGCTTGGTGCGATAACTACAATTAACGAACCGGGGGGGGGGGGGGGGGGGGTAGACGACGAGAACATAAATCGCGCGAGAGTCATGTACACAAGAAAATATTTACGTGATAATCGCTATAGTATTATTGTCTACTATTTCAATGCATACGTATCTCGATGTTATGTCGTCCAATAATAACGATAGGAATCAGTTTGTTGTCTATTTTCCAAATATATACCCAAACATCGCTAGCTTTATTTCTGATTTCGAATTTGACAATGAATTTAAGTTTAATCGTAACAAGCTCAAATTTCTATCATTCTTTTGTGTATATCAATTTTGATTCGAAATCAGGCCTCTGTTATATGAATTTTGTGTTATACACGGAATAAATCTAAATTAATACCAACGTGCAAAACGAGAGAAAGTGAGAAAAGGAAGACTTTCGTTGATTTAGAATCGAAATGAATGTTATGCTTGTTTTTGCTCTTGTTATGTACAGATTTTGCACATAATTATGCAGTTATATCGTCGCATTGTGTATTATCGCATCTTTCATCGTGTAAATGTTTTCAGATTGCGATCATTTGATGTTAATACTGTATAGTTTATGATGTTTTCTCTAAGATATCAAATATAAATAGTTTTGAATTAATCTTTTTCCATTGAAAATGGATCGTTTACTATATATCAATATTGCATTCTACTACTTTACGACCGATCGCGATCCGTTGCAGCGATTCGCTTGCTATTGAAACGGTAAACATGATGTTGAAAAAAAAAAAATTCATTATCTCTTATGTAATTACTCAGGATTGTTTAACATTTATAATATATTACGATTATGATATTGTATTTGTATTATAATTTATAACACGTTTGAAATAAAATATACAGTAACTATCGTATATTTGTTTCTTTATCTCGCATTCTCTTTATTCTGCTAAATAACAAACTCAAAATCTATCTTGCTATTTTTATTATTTTAATAAATATTACAAGAGAGATTAATATTTATAAAATGAGATGAAAAGAGGAGAATGATTTGATGCATTGTTTTTAAACGTCAGTATTATTATATCGAGATCCAAATCACGCGACGCAAGTAATATCGGTCGAATGGCTGAAAAAATCAAAAGTATAAATAAAGTTTGTACGATTAACAAACACTTTTCTAATAATCTTATTTTCAGAAAAAGTGTAATCCGCCATATGGTTTTATTGAGACATACTATATCATTTTTATTCGGTACATTAACTCGATCGTTAGATTACGCGTGAGATGGGAATAACCTACTACGTCAATCTAGCGCACAGTGATGACTATATTGCCCTTCTAGTTTGTATTTTGTTAATACCTGTTGCTAAAGTCGTACGTATTACGATCGAGAAAGGTGATGATAAACAGCCTTAACAGCAACTTAATATTGTTTCGATGAGAACGGACATTGTCAGACAAGCCCACTTTCTGATTTTCATAGGCCTCTTAATATTTGACAGCTCCACGAAGTCGACCGAAACGGAGATCTGGTAATAGGAGAACATGATACGCAAGAAAGTAATCGTGTATACGTTACGAAGTTGGCCGAAGTAGTGGGCGGGTTTACGTAAACGGCCGAAGTGAATGGACCAATCGCAAGGCAAGACATGAAGCACCTTTACGAAGTCGTACGAAGTACTCTACGTGTGGCTACGAAAAAAGCCGAAGCAAGTCGCTAATTGCGCGATCTTCTTACTCTCATACGTCTCCTCGTATTCTCCCCAGCTCCACGAAATCGGCCGCAACAGAGTTCTTATAACAGGATAATAGAAAGTATAAGGAGGTTAATGCTAACCTCTTGCGATATTATGTTCTCCTTGTAATTCGTTCTTTTTGCGGCCAAAATTCTGTCTTTCACGAACTAGAAGGAAACAATATAGCATCATTTAAAATACATTATAGAACGTTCAAATGATCGTTTTTTGGAGCCGAATAACCTCTTTCGTATATTCTAAGCAAGATGCATTTGAATTTTGAGAAAAAAAGTGGCAATAATTTGTATCCTTGTTGAAAGTAAACGGAATAAAATTTACTAAGAGATACGTAAAATATGCGTAATTAATTTTTAACAATTGTTTGTTATAAAATACAAAAGTGCGTGTGTATCTCCTCGCGGTGAGACCTGGACAATCGATATTGTACAATATTGTATGTGAAAATTATTGTTATAAACGAAGCACAAGTATCGTCGAGTTAATATTTAAGTTTATATTAAATTTATCATTATTTCTATAGCAAATGAAAATACATTTGACAAATAATAGTTTTACCTTCTCGTCGACACTAGGCGCTGCAATCAATCCTCTCACGGTCTGTCGGTAAAGTCGAGTGAGAGAGTTTGGAAGCGTTCGGGTTAAGGTTATGTACTTTTATTGTTTCGTCAATTTAATAGCTACGTTTGTTTCTAATAATAAATATTCGTTACAATCCGTTGAGATTCCTATTTAAATAAACGAATACGAGGAATCTGTTGTTATTTTGTCTTAAGTAATTGTTAGTTTTCTGTTTAATCGTATTTAGAGCAGTCAGTATTTGTATTTAAATAAAGAAAAACGTTCCTTGGAAAGCGTTAATTTCTTTATTCGCTGACTGTAAAATTAATCAAAATTTTCCTTTGAAAGCATCATTATACTCTGATAAAATATGATACTCCCAAGAGGACTAACTTGTATCTTACTTAGGCGATATCCAATAACAAGAGTATCTAGTAATTCTTATTTTTGTTGTTACAACGTTGCATTTAATGTTAATGTTAAACAATGTCAATGGTATTCTACGAAAAGGGATGTAACTAAGATAGATTCCAAGGATACTAAAAACAAAGTAAGCACGGATTTTATGGAAGTAGGTAATTTATTTCAAGAATTTTCATGTTATTAACTAACTCTGAAACTCTATTAATATTATATTAAATTTGTTGTTATATTTTAGTTAAGCAAAATACAATATCTGCCGGATACCTAATAATTATAGCAGTGGGCATTACCCTTTCAATCTATATCGGTTATTCCATACTATACGAATTGTTTTCTAGCAAGAGTCCGTATGGAATTTACAATAGAGCTTTGGATCATTGTCAAAAGAATACAAAAGTTCTGGATGCTCTTGGAGAACCCATCAAAGTTTATGGCGAAGGAAGAAGAAGAAGAAATCATTTCAGGTAAGGTAACAGTAATTTTGTTAAAACTCTTACAGAAATAAAAAATATATGTATCAACTTATCGTAGTCATGGTTTCTACGAAAAAGATGGAATGAAATATTTGAGATTGAAATTCTATATGGAAGGGATAAGACGTAGAGGCACCGTATATGTGGAAGCAAAAGTAAGCATCATGTATTGTTTTTTTTTTTTTTTTTTTTTTTTTGTATGTGTTACTTCGTTCGTCGTTGCTTCGATCGGTGATCCATATAAGTAGAGATTTCGTTAATCATATAAATACAATTTACGTTTCAGAACGTGTCCGATAATTACGAATTTACATATATATATATGAAGCTGGATGATGTTCTTGGAAGTGTTCTTACAATAGAACATAATGAAAAGTAGGAATCAGCAGTGGCGACGAATGAACGTGGCTGCGTTAATTAATTGTTTACAAGTCTTGCGAATTTTTCAGAGAAAATGAATTGTACATATAGGAGGTATTATTTTATCCATAGAATAATACTCATATCGTATATGAGTGTTATTCATTCATTATTCAAGATATATCGTAACAATAATATATGTAATTATATATAAAATGTCCTAATGTCACGTACACGTGCTTTATCTAGAGAAGAGATGATCATTAAATTCTTATAAATATTTTAGGATTTATATTGCATTTCGTCGTTTAATCGTAACTCGATTAGAAGCTATATAATTCGAAGAACACGTCAACATACTGTTTGTCCTCTTCGTACGAAATTCCATCAAAAGAAAGATATTAAGAAGAAGCACGTGTATTCTACGAGCTCGACAATAGTAATTTCTCAATGTAAGAGCGAGTATACCGAGCGCGGGAGTTCTCTCTCACGCGCTTCTTTGCCAATACCAGTAGAATCGAACTAACAGTCGTGCATCCGTCGGCGAAGTACGAGCGACTCGTTACGCATACGCGATTAAGTATGAAAAAAATCCCACATCAACGGAGAAAATATTTCGTGACCGTCTTATAAAATAGGAATTTTAATTACGTCACAATCGACGGAGACTTTTTCTTCTTCTTTTAAACGTTCGCTTAAAACAAGTGCCGATTTAATTATTTTCTCGTATACATATATCGAAGGTGAAAAGAAAATAAAGGAAGAGGATAAAAAGAAAGATTCGTTTAAACAGTTGCGGACTACGGAATCACGTTCGTTGGTAAGGAGTAAAACCAATTATCAATGTCCTTAACGATCATTGATAGATATAACTACGTATAAAATCACGTAATCCTTCTATAAGGAAATTTATCGGATCGAACGATCGATAAAGAACGCAAACGACATCCAGCGTTATATCCTTGCGATGCACCTTTTGGCCATTACTTCCGCGATGTTTTTTCCCTCGCTCATTTTTTTTCTCTCCAAGAATCTTATATCAATCAGAATCAATAAAAGAGAAGCATCAATATAGAGAAGCATAAAGCATCCTAGTCTTTCGCATATTTTTCATTAGGTTCACTCAAAGAGGAGTAGTAAAAAATCGATAATATCAGGAAGAGGACTGATTATTGATAAATTAATAAAATTATCACGAACGATCGATAAACGAAATGAAGAAGTGTTGTTCCTGCTTTACGGGATTTAAGGCCGTCTTTCAACCTCAAGATAGCGGCACGGCTTTAAAACCGATATGCACCAAACCAGAATGCATGCCTCGACCACCGAATGCTTCCGAATCAGGTAATGATTAATTTACTCTCACGTATCATCAAGCGCTCTTTGATATTTACTCCTACGGTCGTGAGCTATTTCAAGGACAGATGCGAGTTACGCATCTTCCTCGCAAAGGAAAACGATTAATGATAAAATAATTAAGATTCTCGATGAAATAAGGAAATAACATTGGTAAACATTCAAAGAGAATTACATTTAATATCGTCAGAAAGTTAAACGTGCGAACGAGTCGTTGAATTACATCCATTAAGGCTCTTTCATCCTTTCATCGATGTACCAAATTTTATCGATAAGAGACCAGTGGGTTATCAAAATGGCTAGGGAGATATCGAGATGTTTCATAATTTCGATCTTAATGAACTCTCCTTAGTAATGAATTTATTTTTACATCATTTCAAAATCCTTCGCGATAATGTATAAGCGCGTGTCAGTAATATGGCATCACTAATAGAAAGAAAGAACGCCTTATGATTAGCCTAGAAATTATGCGGAAAATGATTTCACTTGCAGGGAGACGCCTATTTTGCCTACGATTATTTCGATATGGTTATATACGCTTACTCCCATCTCTCTCTCTCTCTCTCTCTCGTACAATAATATTTGACCAACCTTATCCTTTTTTCTTCGAATCGATCCATTCATCCGTTCGCAAAGTTCGAATTCGTTCGACAAAAGTTGGCCAAGGTAAAAACACCTCGAACGTTTACGCGCCTTTGGAAATATAATTCGCAAGTGCAACGAGCGACGGTGTTTACATTCTTCGCGGGTGTGAGCGTTTTCTGGTCGATGATGTCATTGGACTCTTACGACGATGCGATGATATTTAAATATCCGTTCGTGCTCGACGATTGACGTCGCTCATTGATCACGTTTCTACGAAAATTATTTATATCCGAGTTTCGAGCTGATAGAGATCCGAAAGGACAACTTTTCTTTTGTATCGAACAATGTTCGAGCGTTCGAGTAACGAGAGAGATAGAGAGAGAGAGAGGGAGAGAGAGATTTCTTTCGGGTTAGCCATCCATGAATCGTTTATTTTAATCTCGCTTAACGGAGAAGTGACCTTGACATGAACCCTTGACACGTTCGGTCGACATTTTTAGAGAAGATAAAAAAGATCTAGAAGAACGTACTTGGACTCGATTCGACTCGACTCGCAAAGGAAATGTAACATTTGTACAAATTTGTACATTCGCAAAGGAATTCATACTCGTTCATTATTTCTATCCGTTAGGCAGTTGAAAGCTTTAGCCGTCTAAAAAAAGAATTTCGTTAAATCGCGGAGCGCGTTTATTTCCCGTGGCGCCATTCGCGGCCCGTCCCGTCGAACGGAGATAGGTTTAACAATTTTCTAAAGCAAATACACGGATAATACGAGTTTAAACGTATAGAGAGGAGGCCGTGAAATAGTTTCTGGTTGCAAACGGCCAAGAGTCGATCCATCTCTCACGTAATCGGCTGCCAGCGCCTGATTTGAATTATTAAAGGCGCCTTCTCGACGCGCGTGCAATCACTCGATCGCGTTGATCTCGTTTCGAGTCGTACAGATGCGTACCTCTGAGAATTCGATCGTAATCGTCCACTTTGGCAAGTTCGAGTCAGAGAACTCGATTCTTCGAAACCATAGCTAGGAGTGATTCATAACTCGAGTCTCTTTCTCTCTCTCTCTCTCTCTCTCTCTCTCTCTCTCTCTCTCTCTCTCTCTCTCTCTCTCTCTCTCGTTAAAATACGTAACAAGTTTTTTCGTCGCGCTTCATTACTTTCTTCTCTCCTACGTTTTCGTCATAATCCATACCTTGCACCTTTTCGTTAGTCGGGATGACGATGCATCCGATAAATATCGATAGAAAGCAACGAGAAATCTTCATAGCTCGTGTATTTTTGCATACCTATAAATACGATTGCGTAAAAATATACGGAAGTAGAGTACGTCATCGGTGTATTATGAGTCAAGCATTGTAGTCCGTCCAAAATTAAATAGAATTGCCTTCGTAAGCGACAAGTAAGAACACTTAAGAGATCGTTAAACGGGGTGTCTCTAGATCGCTTTAACAAACTAATCATAATAGGCTCGGTGGAGTAATCGAGGTGACACGCTCGATCGTCGGAAATATGCGTCATTGACCCACTTGTCACAGATATCTATCGATGATCGGAAGAAATTATAATGCGCAAATCCTTTCTCGATTAAGGATTCGATAAATAAACGCTTAGATTAGTATAGAAAAATAGACTTCGTCTATTCTTCGTTGAAAAATAGACGTTCGTCGAAGTGATCGACAAATTTTTCAAGTGCGACTCGACGCAGAACGGAACAGAGCTTTCCGATATGGAGAAAAATATGGCCGATCATTTTCGAAAGCGATTTGAAAATGATCGGCAGAACGATACCTATATGTCTATAGCTATACATTTCGAGTTTATTACCGAAGCTCTTTATTAGCTTCGTTTGACGACTCATTTAACGATCTCTCGTTGGCAATCGATCTTGGCTGGCACGCTCGTTAATTACCCGCTATAAGGAAGCAGGCTCGTATCGAGGATCGAAATCGAAAGTCTTTCTCTCTCTCTCTCTCTCTCTCTCTCTCTCTCTCTCTCGCTACCTTCGTGATTCCTTTTCGACCGTATCTCGGCTATTCATCCAGCGAATGAGATTCCTTGGAAATTGATCGGGATCTATAGAAATGGGTACTCGAGTGATATCACTTTTCGCAGATCGGTAAATCGTATAGTTCCGCGATAGATCGCGTGGATCGCATAAAACGATAATTAATGGGAGATACAAAGTGGGGAGATACGATCCATCGAAGGATAGAGGAGCGAGCGACCATGTATGGTCGCGTGCACCATGCACGTGCCTCGCACTTCTCCTCCGACTTGAAATGAAACAGTTGCGAATACTGACTTTCAGTACATCTGCGGATCTACTGGAGGACTTTACCGTACCGGCTCCACCGAGCGTCGCGTTACGTCGGTAATCCATATGGATTCGGTTAGGCGCATCTTTACGAGACGTCTACCATCCGAACCAATTCCCAATCGTCGCAGAATGTTTTACAGATTTTACGATCGTTACCGCATATTCAACGATCGACACTTCAGACCGTTTCCCTTTAGATTTCATTGTGAGTTCGTTGCGCCGTTAAACGCGCCGTCTACGCGCAACCCTCTAATCTTCTTCGATATTTTTCTTTTATTTTTTAGGGGAACATTATAACGTGCCGATTTTGACGATTCGTCACATTGATCCTTGCATAGAAGAGAATGGAAACGATCACAAAACTTTGAGATACGAACTGATGACGCGCCATGGGGACGAAGCGAGACTCGTCGTCAGGCGCGGTCAACCCTTTTACTTGCATTTGACATTATCGAGGGACTACGATCCTAGCATAGACGGTATTTCTCTCATTTTTACCGTCGACGGTGTGGAGCAGCCTCAATACGGTCATGGCACCCTCGTCGCTACTCCCGTTCTCGAGCCAGGAGAATATTCCGAAGCTTCCTGGCAAACCACCATAGACGCAATAGAGCCGGCCTTTATACGGCTTAAGGTACACGATGGAACGATAACTTTTTCAGTGGTGCCACGTATCCACCTTGACAAAGTTATTTTCATAGATCACACCTTCGCCGAAAGCCATCGTTGGCAAATGGAAGATGGATATCGATACTAAAAATAAAGAATCGGAAGGTGCGGTGAGCTACACAATGGATCATCCCTTTTACATTATTTTCAATCCGTGGTGCGAAGGTACGTCGACTTTCTTTTTTCACGAGATCATGGTTTGTTTATTGGTTTGTTATTTCTTCGGGATCTTGTAGACGATACGGTTTACATGGAGGACGAAGCACGAAAGCAAGAGTACGTTATGGCCGACGACGGTTTGATTTGGCGCGGTAGTTACAATCGTTTGAGACCAACCGTATGGAAATACTCGCAATTCGAACGCGATATATTGGATTGCGCTTTGCATCTTATGATAAACGTCGGAAAGGTTCGAATTAACGGACGAAACGATCCCGTCGTAGTGTCTCGCATTCTATCGGCAGCTGTGAGTATGAAGTATCATTAATGTTAATTTTTAATGCCTTCGCACGGGCAGGCACAAACATTGCCTATCGGAGGGGCGACCATTCGTTCGTTAAAAGGATAAAACGCGAGAATAGGAAGGAATTTTATAGCACGATTTTTTCATGCCATCTTATTGGCCTTAGGTAAATTCGCCGGATGATAACGGAGCCGTGATGGGTAATTGGTCGGACGATTACGAGGGTGGAACGCCACCGACGAAATGGATGGGCTCGCAAAAGATCCTTCAGCAGTATTACAAGACGAAGAAGCCCGTTAAATATGGCCAGTGTTGGGTATTTTCCGGAGTATTAGCCACCGTTTGCCGTACTCTTGGTATACCCTGCCGAGTGGTAACCAATTATTCCAGCGCCCACGACACTCAGAGTAGCTTGACGGTCGATTATTTCGTCGACGCGGAGGGCAAAATTATGGAGGAACTTAACAGCGACTCGATATGGTAATGAGAACGTAAAACGCCATCGCGGCCTATACTTACCACCCAGCCCCCTATAATTAATCTCTCGAGGGATTCGCTGTTAAAAAGTGTGTGACGCCTCCTCGAACAGGAACTTTCACGTCTGGAACGAGGTATGGATGAAGCGTTTGGACTTATCTCCCGATTGCGATGGTTGGCAAGCTATCGACGCGACTCCTCAGGAATTGAGCGAGAACAGTTACCGTTGCGGTCCGGCATCCGTGGCTGCCGTAAAGAACGGCGAGGTCTTACGTCCTTACGACAATGCCTTCTTATTCGCCGAGGTCAATGCTGATAAAATATTTTGGCGATACAACGGTCCGACTCAGCCCTTGAAGTTAATACGAAAGGACATTTATGGGTGAGAGCTTGAACGGCTGAACGAATTTAATCGTATAATCATATAACGTTTTCGTAACGAATTTCTTTTCCTCATCTTATTCATTTGCTCGCATAGAATCGGTCAGCTGATAAGTACGAAGGCGGTTGGTCAGTGGCTCAGGGAAGATATCACGCACACCTACAAATATCCTGAAAGTAAGTTTACGCTCTTCCACATCTCTAACCGTTCATTGTCTCCGAGTTATTCGCAATCGTCGATGTTTCTTACAGAATCGGACGAAGAACGGGCTGCCATGATCAAGGCGTTGCGCCAGAGCGAATCGCTCTTTAGTCGTTACTATCTCAACGAGGAGTTCAATGACATCATGTTCACTTTCGAACTTCGCGACGATATTATAATAGGACAACCGTTCAGGTAGGTAAATAGGGTCGATCATTCTATAGGGAGTTTTACAAGATCGATATATTCGATTCGAAGGTATTACCCGTATTATACTTTTTCAGCGTCGTTCTTTTGATCAAGAATCGAAGTTCTTATCAACAATACGAGGTATCGATTTTATTGAGGGTCGAAACGGTTCTTTATACCGGTCGCGTTGGTAATCCGGTAAAGAAAGCGCAAATCGAACGTTTGGTTAAACCTGGTGTCCTCGAAGACGTGCGCATGGATGTCTCCTGGGAAGAATATGGTCCACGACTTTTGGATCAATGTGCCTTCAATATCGCTTGTCTGGCTACGGTAAAAGATACCAACTTTGAGTATTTTGCTCAGGATGATTTTCGCGTAAGAAAGCCAGACATAAAGATTGAGGTAATTATCAATGCCTACCCTATACATAACCGTATAAGTAAATAGCTAGCTATTTTTATACTCATTGAATATTCGATTGAAAATAATTTCCATTTAATGAAACAGTTGTTGGACGAACCGATAGTAGGCGAGACGCTCAATGCAACGGCAAGGTTCAAAAATCCATTGCCGATTCAGCTGAGAAAGGGAAGATTTTTGATCGAAGGGCCTGGCTTGGAGCAGCAATTAAAAATAAAATTATCCGAGCCCGTAGAAATTGATGCCGATGCGGAATGTTCGTTCTCCATGACGCCAAAGCAGGAAGGAAGGGCAACGATCGCCGCTAAATTCTATTCTAAGGAGCTGGAGGACGTTGATGGATTCGTCAACTTTATGGTAAAGTCTACGAAGGAGCCTCTGGCCAACGACGATTGATTCCAACTCGAAATCTTTAGGAAATGTTCTTAGGTCTTTGATTCGATTACGAAATAGTACAACCTATTTTCTGTTCGATATAAAAATACACGGTATATATTTAATTTTACAAGCTAAAATCACATATTTTTGAAATACGTATTGATATTTACAAAACATTTATATATCTTCTTTACACGTATATGGAAAACTATATATGTATTATAGAAATATATTTTTGACAAATTTTTACACTTGTACACACAGAAATCACATTGTTGGGATCTAACTCATTCGTTGTCCTCTATAAAAAAAAAAAAAAAAAAAAAAAAAAAAAAAACCTTTCGGAGAGTTACCTTTTTCCTCGTTCATCGTTCTTCGTTCTTCATTCGCAGAACGCAATGGAGGATCTCCTACCGGTAGGTAATAAAAATTTTAATAGGACAAATATATTAGAAAGACGAGTAGACGTGGGTGACTTTCGAGTGGAATGGTATGAATTGATAGTCGTCAATTAGGCTTCATTCTCGAACGCGGAGCATAATTATTTGAAAGAGAAAGGAGGCCAAAAAAGGAAGGATGACGATACGCGCGATCCTGATGCAAACGATGTATCATTATCTGAGAAAATTAATGTTGAAATATGGCCGTTTATGAATGATAGGTGATGTAGGAGGCTAAGCGATATATCGGTACTAGAAAGGGAGACACATATGTCAATGTGTCCGAAGCGAGAAAGGGAGAACGAATTATTGCGAGATATCGATTAATGAATGCCGATGCAAAATCATAAGGTGGCGAAAATAGCGGGGCAAATTGGACAGAGAGTTGAAGGGAAGACTGATGAAAGACATCGACAAGGGCGTTGTAGGTAGAATCGGACGAACAAGTATACCTCTAGCTTTTCTCTCTTCGAGTACCGATCGAGCGTACGTACGTACGTTTGTTCGTTCGTTCGTTCGTTCGTTCGTTCGTTCGTTCGTTCGTTCGTTCGACCTAATCTATTATCATCGATAGCAGCAACCCACGTCTCGCATATGCACGCGCTGGACAAACGCTGCTTTCTTTCGAGAGATTTCATATTTTCATGGAATACCGTCTTATCTTCGGTCAGTATATCCGTCGAACGAATAGAATATCGCTGGGAGATTGGTGTAACGGACGAGAGAAAAAGAAAGAGACAAAGAGAAAGGAAACAGAAGGGCAAACAGTGAGATATGTCTACGAAGGTAAGCGTGACGTGTGATGGACGTGTAGCGGCCCCTGTCTGCGGGGTTCTCGAAGAAGAGGAGCCAATGGAGAAACTCGTGGAGGACCCATACGGGGGGGTTCATTTGGGTTCAACGTGATTCTGGACTCGGCACCATGCTACGCGCCATGCATCAACACCCAAGATCCATCCCATTATGTATATCTCATCAAAATAACAAACACGCCTTCCACTGTTAAACCAACATTCCTTTGTTGCCATCGAAAAGCCGGTATCCATCAGAATTGCCAGGGAAGAGATGCGTCAGTGACGTATGCCCCTTGGAAGTGAAAAAGAGAGAAAGAGAGACGCAACCCCAGCGGGATGTCGTGCGTGGTAGGGGGCAAGAATTCGAAATTTCTCGTGAAATGTTATTAATGCCAAGGATCAACGACGATACGCGCAATCAAAGAGCGTCCTCCTTTTTTAGATCTTTATCTAACTCTTCCTTCTCAGCGTAATGAAAAATTGAGCGTAACAACGACGATTATTTCAAACAATTACACACCTACTTGTTTCCAATAAACATTTTTAATATTATATAAATAAATATTTTATCTCAATGGCTAACACTTTCGTTCGTTTCGGTAGCTAGTTTTATCGGAGCTCGGTAGATGGCACCGCGATTCTCTCTCGGAGAAGTATCAGCGCCGTAAGCAAAATAGGGTGACATAATTTCAAAAAAGTTTTAATCGATCGAGAGTTTTAATCGATCGATTCCATTTCTCGATTCGTAGTTTCAAAGAATTATTATTCGCAAGAAATATTTGTCGAAAATAATTAACACGCTTTCTATGTCGACGCGGTAGACAGATTACCACCTGTCGAGTCAGCTTGCAACGAACGAAGACCACCGAGAAAGACCTAATCGTTTCGACAAAGAAGAGAAAAGGGAGAAAAAAAAAGAAAGAAAAAAAGAAAAGAAAAAAAAGGAAAAAAACGAAAAAACGTTTAATTTTGCGGTTCGTCGGCGCTTCTTCCACCAATAAAGAAACAAATTACTTCCTTATTAGATGGCATACATTTTATGAAAATTATAGTCGGCACATAATGGTCTTCGTTCCCATAAAAATTGGCCCAATTTGGGTGACAAGCGATTAGGACACGCGAAGTTAAGCTAAAGGTATAGATATACCAAGTAAGTAGTAGTTTTGTCTTTCCCTCCCTCCCTCTCCCAGCCGCTCTCTCTCTTTCTCTCTTTATCCCCTCTTCTTTTTTGGTCACGCCAAACGTTGTTTGTCGGCAATTTTCGAATGTTTATCTCCTCTCTTTCATCGTACCGCGAGAAAAGCGCTCGATCTTTCCTTTTCACCGATGCTTTCACCTTCTCTATTACTTTCTCAGCCAACTGTGGAATAGCGTCATATTTTCTTTTCTTCTCGTCGACTTTTGACGTACCGTTGCGGTTTGAAGCACAGTCGGTGTTCGTAAAAGAGATCACAGCAGCAGTCGAACGAGTACGGTAGCAACCGCGAGAGAGCCCATTGTTTCTCGAAGAAAGAGAGATCGGTTACCCCGGAGCTTTGAGAATATCATTCTTGTCTCGTTACACGAATGTTTGCGCGACAGCCTATTATTTTGACCGATCATAACCATAATCTCGGTCGGAATAATGGGGGAGCCGTTCGAGCAAAGAGGAGGAAGATGGCTGTGACACAATGCCCATAAAAGAGGAAGAGAAAAAAATTGTCGGTCTTTGAAAGTTGGAGCAGGAGATAAACGAGAGCGGAGCACCTTAATCCGTATCCGCTAAAATACGATCGGGTTTTGGTGTAGGGTACGATTTAGAGAGAGAAGGAGAGGTATCTGTCGAAGATCGAAACTTTGTGAAAACTTGAAACTCGATCGGTAGACTTTCGTCGAGGATGTCGATGAAACGGCAGGAGGAAAAGGAAAGTCCATTCGTCCGGCTGTTGGCGCCGCCGCGTCGTAGAGAGGTTCGAGAGCGAACCCCATTACCGAGAAGATTATGGTAAAGCGAGTACCAGTGGCAGCGTCAGAGCAAGAAGGGCAGGGCCGCCGTAATTAGGGCGTCGCAAAGAGGGAGAAACGATGGTTCGCCCGAGGACACGCAAGTAGTAGTAGTAGAGCGATAGTGGTAGTATAGTAGTTGTGTGGTGGTGGTGGTGGTGGTGGTTGTGGTGGTGGTGGTGGTGGTGGTGGCGGCGGCGACGATGGTGGTGGTAGAAGGAAGAGCGAGTTTACACAAGGGGAAAGAGAGAAAGGATTTTCCACGGGCGCGCCTCGTTCGGCAAGCCGGGAGAAAGCCGATATTTCGACGTGCGTTTGGGTAAACGTTGCTAGTATTACGTATATCTACCTACAACCTTTCATCTACATGCCTAGCCAGCTAACGCCTCTATATACACGAATCCATGGAGATAGGTACCTATAGAAGTATTGGCTACATAATAGAGGCGCATAAGTGGGAAGAAGGGAGGTGTACGCGTAGTCAGTCAGTCAGTCAGACCCTTTTTCGACCGGGGGTGCATGCGTAATGAGGAAGGCGCGCCATTCCAAGCTCCCCTTTTTCGCATATCATCCCTCTTTCTCCTCCTCTCCATCTCGAAATCCCTCCTAGGGAGAACCTTCGTGCACACCCCTCCGAAAAATACCGCTCCCTCTCTCTCTCTCTCTCTCTCTCTCTCTCTCTCTCTCTCTCTCTCTCTCTCTTCCCCATTTCTCGTTGGATGGAAAGCTCGAATCGCGCTGCTTCTCGCAAACGTCCAACTTCGAGGATTACTCCTACGGAAAGTGCTACGTCTTGCCATCCTCGATTAGGCTCGCCGATAAGGGAGAGGAGGGAGAACTGAACGAATAACGAAAGCTGCCGCTCGTAAGTAGGTATATCGTTTCACTTTAGAGGGCAACGATAGTTAAACCCCTCGTTGTTATGCGCCCGACATGCTGCCAAAGTCAATTTCTCGTTCGCTCGTTCGGTGCATCTCCCTTTGTTTGGACAAACTGTCAGCGAGTCGCTACCATCCCCGAGTAAATATAGAAGCGCAAATAACGAACGAAGCGTCGAAGCGGACGACGATCGTGACACGTTCGAAAAAACGATTTTGTTAGCTCGGCTTTTCGAGTTGGAATAACGAACGAGAAAGATTAGGGCCGATCTTTCGGCCGAGGCTCGCGCTGCCCTCTTCTCTCTCTCTCTCTCTCTCTCTCTCTCTCTCTCTGGCAGAGATAGAGAGGGGGAGCGAGTGAGTTTGTGGCTCACCCGAACAAATACCTAATTATCGATAAGATCTAATAGAGACGTAAGGAAGAGGATTTACAGGTCGGAGGATCGAAGCTCTCTCTCTTATCTTTGGAAATTATAGATGAAGATACTTGGTTATTCGAAGTAATATAACGAAGAATCGGATCGGGCGATGAGAAATAGGTAAGAAGAAAAATCGATCGATCGCGGCCACAAGGTCGGCCTTGTGCAGGTACGTTCGGTCGATAAAACAATTGCCGAGGGGATAATCGGCATTATTTACGCCGGATTCGCTCCGGAGATAGTACGACGGGGGCAGCAGCTGGGTGTTCGCGGCGCACGAAGAGAGAGGGTGGCGCGGATAGAGAAGATTCCTTCTCGGCAGTTATAAGCCTAGGGTGATCTCCTATAGTGGGTCCGTCGGCTTAAGCTTTATCCCATCCATTCTCTCTCTCTCTCTCTCTCTCTCCCTCGCTATACTCACCCCCTCTAAAGTGGCCTCAATTAGATACGTCAGTGGATTTCGATGTCAAGCAACTAGCCCGGATCTTGATCCTTCCCTTGGGAGAGACCCCTTCCCGCCCCGCCTCCCTCGTGCCTTCATCTTTCGTTCGTTCCTTTGTTCTTTCTTACGAAAGCAGTCTCTTAATTAATAGCAACCACTCCTTTTATTATCGCAAGGTGAGTTGCGCGGAAGCACTTTCGAGGTTATTCATTTTTGGTACTACGTTTGATCGTGTTTCACTTTGATCGAGAAGCGAACAGCTTGCCTTCCACAAGCTTAATAGAACGCGCACCCGGTCGTTCTCCTCCCTTCCATTTCTCCGCTAATTATGCTATTACTTAGAAACACTCTCCCTCGTTTCTCGAAGCAATATTTGAGCGCGAATTATGCCGATCTTCTCTTCATCCTCCTCATTATCCCTTCACCTTTCTCCTTGTACATTTTGTCTCTTTCTTTCTCCGACGAATCTATTTAGAGTACGAAATACTCTGTTTGCAAGAATTTTTATCAATATCCCGATACGCGCGATGGTTATGGCACGAGCGATCAGGCATAAGAAGAAAAAGGAGAAAAAGTGCGTCGTTATGTCCGCCATTACGACGTACCTTCCCCTTCTAACGACTAAATAAGACTCCACGGTTAAAAAATTAATTTCGACTAGAATCCACATGCGGTTACCCAAGCTAGGGTGTCGACGATCTAGGGTTGGTATAGGAGAAAGAATAGAATTTATTAACTTTGATACGCGTTTGAAAAAGAAAAGGTAGAAACGTAGAGGTATGGGTGGACGTAGAGACAGAGGTAGATGTAAAGAGAGAGAGAGAGAGAGAGAGAGAGAGAGAGAGAGAGAGAGAGAGAGGCGAACACGAATGGAATTCCAGAAGAAGCGTCGCCGTGCGCGTTACAACGTATTTCACACTTCGGGCAAGTCGCCCACGCCCAAACAAATATATAATGCGGCATTAGAATAACAAATAGTGGTTGAAGCATCCACGCCTGCGAACCGCGGGGCGCCCTGGGGCCCGCAGCACCCACGTAAAATACTAATACGCGCATAAATAATTGCATCTTCCGTGGCAGCGGCAGCTCCGAGATGGTGGCTCGTTTCTCTCGACTCTCGGATTCGTCGCAAAACCTTTCCCGCATATCTACTTACGTGCTTACCTACCTACTTACTACTTAAGTTTCCTCGCTCGGTCGAGGACGTCAACGGCAACGTACATCAAGGAGGAAGACGAGTTTCGTTGACGGAGTCCTTCGTTATCGTTCATAAGAGGAAATGGAAAATTTATTGATAAAGGACCAAAAGGAGAAAGGGTAGAAGGAGAAAATTCCTTTCGAAGCGGTGGGTCTGTTAAGAAAACTCGCAGACAGAAGCTACAAAGTTTATTAATGTCTACGTCGCGCGCGCGAGCACCTCTTTCTCTCTCTCTCTCTCTCGAGGGTCTCTCGAGAAGAAGAGTAAACGCGTACCTTCCTCTTGGCCGTTCCTAGTAACAACGGAAAAAGCAGCACCATCCGTGTTGCCGATAACGAGGAGACGATTCGAGACGGACGGGCGGACGGACGACTTTCGAGAGAGCGCTCGAGAGGACGACGGCCCGTCGATCGGCCTCTTTCCTCTTCGAAACTCTTTACAAAGAGGAAAGACAAACTTTTAACGCAAAGTCTGTCTATGTTTGCTCTCCTTCTTTATTTCTTTCCTTCTTTTCTTTCTTTTTTTTTTTTTTTTTCCCACGACTTTTCGACCAGAAGAGTTTTGCTAAATCTTTTTTTCTTTTTTACTCGCTCTCCCTCTCTCTTCTTCGACGAGATTACGGAACGCGAGTTGAGATGCACGAGAGACAGAGAGAGAGAGAGAGAGAGAGAGAGAGAGAGAGAGAGAGAGCATTGGAAGGAAAAGTAGGCGTGTGCGTGGCGTTAGAACACGTGTAGGGTGTAAGATCGAGGACTACGTGTCCCATGAATAACTCATACGAGGCGCGCACACGCACGATCGTGTTTCCAACGCGAGAAACGCCACCGCGCGTAATCGTTTTAATATATACATTATCGTTAATTATTTTCAAGCACAACGCAAGGTAGATAGCTCTTCGAAAACTCGAAAATTCTTCGATCGTAACGACGTTGAAGACGCGAAGGAACGATGGACGAGAGGAAGCGAAGGAGGATTACCAGGTAGAGATAGGATCGACAGGATGCTCCGCATAGGCTGAAAGAGAAAAGTGCTGAGCCGTCGTCTCTCCTGCATATCCGACGCGTATTTATCGATAGTCCCTGTCTCTCGAATCGTTGACGTTTTTCCAAGCTGCATTTCTATATTTTGTTTTGTGCTCTTGGAACACAGCTCGCCCGTGTCAAAAAGTGTCCTTTTTTTCGGATAATTCGAAATTGATTTATCTTCGCGAACGATAATCGATACGATAAATCCCCTAATTACGTTTCGAGCGCTGAGAAGAAAAGGAAAAAGAAAATCGTGAACGGATTCGTTCGCTCGTGGACTAGGTAAACTAATGCGTCACCAGACACCCTCGCCGCATGTGGTCAGCCATAGAGGAGATTCGCGTAGGTAGGTGGGCCCACAAGAGAGAGAGAGAGAGAGAGAGAGAGAGAGAGAGAGAGAGGTGAGTTAAAAGTGCGTTAAGCGGGATGCGCGTGGATCCCCGGCCCTTTCTCGAGCCTCCGGCTAAACGCGCGCCTCGTATATCCTACACCTACACCCGCTGCCGTCTTGCTACCGTCGCTGTTGCTGCCGTTCTTGCTGTTGCTAACGCGACACCAACGATAGCCGCCGTACAAAGCTCTCTCGGTCTTTCTTCGGATTCGTCCCGTAGCCGTTGCCGACGACGACGACGACGACGACGACGACGACGACGACGACGACGACGACGACGCGCGTTCATAGGCGCGATGCAACTATACCGCGAAGAATCAGTCCGATATGTCGAGCTATTCGACGATATGGACACGATGATAATAGAGTTTCGAAAGTATTTTGGCGACGGTAAATTACTTCGTTATATACGAATGGATATAGACGATAGTATCGAATAATTCGATAATAGTTCTTGGAAAAAGTTTTCGAAAAGATTGGAGAAGTGACGCCTATGTCACGATGGCACTCGTCGTCTACCTGTCTTAGGCAACTACATGGGATACTACTCGGTGGTATTAAGCGATACACGATGCTTATCTAGGTCCACACACGACGCGCATCGTTGAACCTATACGCGACTACCTCGCACTTATTACCGCACGTCTCTCTACGCTACTCTCCGCGTGCTACTTCGCTTCGTCGGTAGCCATAATGGACGAGCTAGCCAGCTACCTCTCTCTACCTACCGCATTAACATCGTCTTTATAATCTCGGCATTAAGTATGAACTATAGCTCGAATTTGTATTTTTGAAGGTACGCTCGAGATGACACCGTCGAAGCGATACATCGAGAGAGGATTACGCGCGTATATTAATTCTTAACCGGTGACAAGAGGCCGGATCTCCTACAAGATTCGTATACTCATCGGATAACGTCATTAGCTTTCGTTCCCCTTCTCCTGCTCGTTAGTAGACAGATCGATATTTTTCCAAAAGCTCGAAAAGGTTCTCCTTGAGTAGTAGACTCGTCGGGATGCCGTTGCTGGCTCGTCAGCGATCTCGAACGTTCCGCGTGGGTGGCCTACCGCTTCCACCGAGCCTCCTCCGGCTCGTTCCACCAAACTTCCTCCGGCAGCGTTAACCGCTCTCTCTCTCTCTCTCTCTCTCTCTCTCTCTCTCTCTCTCTCTGTTCGTCTCGCGCGCGCGCGCGGGTGAGATGACGAACGACTTCGTTTCCTCCCCGCTGCTTCGTCGCATGCGTGCACCTCCTCCGTCGTCCAACTAGGAGGAGGACGGCACGGAGGAGGACCGTCCGGCCTCTTCCTTCTCTTTCTCGATTCCATCTGTTCACGTCCCTTTTCTCCGTTCCTTCTTTTTTTCTTTCTTTTCTTTTTTCACGGCACAATGGCGCGCAATTTCCATCCGAGCAGCCCCTGTCGATGCCACTGCCGTTGCCGCTGGCAACGCGGATGTATCGCAACTCGACGGAAGAGAGAGAGAGAGAGAATGAGAGTGAGAGAGGGGCGAGGGGGATGGGAAGAAGTGCGCACGCATCCCATCTCTCTATCTTGAAAGGAAACGCGTGCCGGATAATCGAGGTCGTTACGAGCCTCGAAAAGGGAGAGAAAGAGAGAGAGACAGAGAGAGAGAGAGATGGTAGGAATCCGTTTCGCGTGAGCTCGGTCAAACACGAATTTTGCCTTTGGCAAAGTGGAATTCGAAAAAGCGACGTTGACACGGCGAAGCATCCTCGTTGGGTCTTAAAAGGCGCTCGAATACCAAGCGAAACGGGGGGTCTCGAGGCTTGGCTCGTTTTCTGCGGTCGAAATACTCAACGTGGAACTCGTCTTCCTCTCCTTTCTCTCTCTCTCTCTCTCTCTCTCTCTCTTCCTCCCTCTAGGTTACCGTGCTCTTGGCTACCTGAAACGACGCGATAGAGAAGGATCACAGACGGGGAGGGGTGGGAGAGGAAGCTTCATATTTTCTCTACGAGAGGAGACCCTTTATGCGCTCAACTACGGGGGCACCCAGCGTGTCGAATAGAATTCAGAAGGCCCACGGCTACGCGATAGCTATTTTGACATGCCCGAGAAATTAGTATAATAAAGAGGAAACGCCGAGCGAGAGAGAGAGAGAGAGAGAGAGAGAGAGAGAGAGAGAGGGTATAAGCGCTGCCTTAAGTGCCTAAACACACGCCGTAAATCTTCCTCCTCTCTCCTTCTCTCGCTCTCTCGAACATATATCCAACTTCCCTTGTAAACTAACCTCAAACGTTACGCGTTATCCGACTCTTTATTTTTTTTTTCCTCGGGATCGATCGAGACGCCTAGATAGTAGCTACGTACTTACCTATTTAGAAACGTCGATCGATCACCTTCCTAACGGTCCTTATTTTATTTCCAAACAAACTTTATCGACACTCGACAATTTCAACGCTCTTCTATGCGTCCCTTTGTTCGCTAATATTCGTAAAATTCAAATTGGAACGAAAATCAAAGTGGAAAGAAAACGTATAAATTTGAACTCATTTTATTTCTCTTTGAACGTAAAAAGATCGCGTCGGTTCTACTCGAATAAAAGAATAATTTCGGTAAAGTCTAAGCAAGAGGATATGAAAGAGTCGTAGATGGTTTTAGTTTGGTTAGAGTCGCGGCTCGATTTCCTCTTCGATAGAAGAGGTCTAAGACGATCGAGAGAGCGAGAGAGAGAGAGAGAGAGAGAGAGAGAGAGAGAGAGCGTAACCGTAAGGCCGGGAGCATAGGCAATAGCCACCACGTCACATACTCGGTGACGGATATAATAGCGGATATAAAGGGAGCGAGCGAGTACTCGGGCATGGGAGGAGGAAAGAATAGTAAGGTAACGTCAACGATTCGAGCGTTGCTTTCGAAACGTCGATCCGTCGTCCGCGACGGCAACGTCGACGTGTGCTCCTCGCACTGGGGGAGTAAACGGGAGAAAGAGGAGAAGAGGGTAATAGGTAGAGTATAACCAACGCCGGCCATCCAACGAGAGAGGAGGTCGATCGATCTCCCTTTCGTCGTGCGCGCGGCCACCGTCCTCCTCCTCTTCCAGCCTCGGTCCGCATCGTCTCCGCCGCACACGTCTCCCGGTGTGCCGTGTATACCTATACATAGATGGTAAAGGACGCGTTACGTTCCTCGCATCTTTGCGCTGCCCCTCGGGCGAGTGCGCGCGAAGTCAAGGTGTAAGAGTGGTAGTAGCGGCGGGTGCGACACGATGACAAGGAGGAGGAAAGCCAGCTCGGCAATTCCGCCGGAGGTGGTTAGCCCGCGTCAGAGGTGGGCGTGCCATCGTAGAAATCGGCTTTGTCGTCCGGCAGGAGGAGTTAGACGGGAGAGCGGTCGAGGCTCCGCCTTTCCTACTCGGTGGCCTGAAAGGCGAATCGGGCTAGTCGCTGGGCAGCGTCGTTCACCGCCACGGGACCGCCTTCTCGGCCAGACGCAGGCCCTCCCCCACGCCGCCGGGCCTCTAGCGAGTGAGGACGGCGGGATGGGCGCGCGCGCCGCGGGGAGACCGATGCCGGTGCCTTCGGTGGTGGGGAGAGCCTGCCGCGTGGGAGGAGGAACGCCGAGCCAGTGGAGTCCGGGAAGTCGAGCAGCGCAGACGCGTTGTGTGGCTCTTCGCGCTTTACGTTTTCTTCCGACCATCTTCGTGCTGCGTATCATCTCTCTCGGTGAACCAGAAGAGACGTACATACGTACACACACCCACACACACACACACACATACACACACACATACATATACATATATATGTATATATATACACATATACGTTTCGGGAGTGAGAAGTAGCCGAGAAAGTAAAATAATTACGGGATAAAGAGGCGTCTAACCTCCTCTCGCGGTCTACGCTTTCGTCGATCGTTGCCGCGCGCGCGCTCGCTCGCCCGTCATGTCGTCGAGCAAACGACTCGCGTCTCGTTGAGAGAACGCTTTTCCGAGAGATAAAATAGAACGTGGACGTGAACAAGGACGTAGTGGTGGTGCTGGTGGAGGAGGTGGCGGCAGCGGAGGTGGTGGTGTTGGCCGGAGGAGGAAGAAAAGAAGAAGAGAAACCCAAAGACGTTAGAAAGAAAGGAGCGAGCGAGGTGTCGCGCGAGAAGGGATGCCTGCGAAGGGGGAGAGGGGTAAGGCGACGGACTTTAGCATCGCGGCCATCATGGCGCCCAGGGGTCCGTCCTTCGGGCATTACCACCTGCAGGGCATCGGCAACGCCGCCACCGGCCTCGAGTGTCCTACCGCTAAAGGATTCGTCGCTGGGTCAACCCTCGATCATCGTGAGTTTTCCTCGATATTCCCTAATCCGTCGTCGTCGTCGTCGTCGTCGTCGTCGTCGTCGTCGCTCGACGGCCTGCCTCGTCGTCCGACGGCTACCGCGTCCGCGATAGGAGTCCTTTCGCGTTACGACCAAGCTCCTTTCCTCCGTTCTCCGCGATATCGTTCTCCGATATCCTCTCCATTTCTTCCATAAAATAATCCATAATTGGAGCTTTACTTTCTTTCTCGCTTTTAGTAACTGTCAGTAATGGGGCACAGAGTGAGTGTGTGTGTGTGTGTGTGTGTGTGTGTGTGTGTAGTCTCTTCGCGGATTCGTTCGCGACGCGTCCGAACGGTATCGTCGTGATCTAACCGTTCGTTCTTCCGACGGTAATTCGCTTTTATCTCGCGGGACTACGAGTTCTCTTTAAGAGCTACTAGATGAATATGTAAACGTTTACGGCATCTCGAATCGCGTAAGTTGTTTCGTGCCTTTCGTGCCTTTGCATTACGTGTTTATTTGGATCTTGCGATAGGAAATAATTAAGTCGAACGTTCTCGGAAGCAAATTGAACGATATTATAATGGCGTCGTGGGTAAAAGACCGATCGAAAACTGGTTTTTCTTGGTGCCAGCCGACGATCCGCCGTCCCATATCTCTCTATTACGCGTCCCTACCTTTGTCTATTACTACACCACCACCACCACCACATGTACGAGTATTGGAAAGAGGGACAGTTTATACTTTTTACCCTTTTCCCTGCTCCCGTTATTCTTCGACGATGTCCGCGATAGGGGGAACGACATTGGAAAGTACATGAAACGACGCAAACACCCTCCGTGCTTGTACACGATCGCTGTCGTACGGATATCGATATAACGATTTGCCTATGTTCTCTCTTTCTCTCTCTCTCTCTCTCTCTTTCCCTCTCCGTTTCCGCGGAAAAACGTCGCGTAAAACGTCCTCGCGTCTATAATTGATGTATAGGTAGGTAGGAGTCGTCGTGCATGCTTCACGATAGAGAGAAGAGTTCGATAGCGAAAAAGTCGTCGACGATAAAATCGACTGGATGGACGTTGCTTGGTAATACATCTACGTCGAGGGGAAAATAGGGGCAGTCGGGGCCGGAAAAGAAAAAGAAAAAAGATATAGGCGGACGTATAATTTTCTGCGAGTTGGCGATATTTTTCCGTTGGCGCGCGGTGTACCGCTGGCAAGCGAGCGAGCAGCAGTAGATCTCGCTCGTGTTTTTGTCCTCGGGAACTTGTCCGCTGCTTTCAGCCAGTAATCACATTAACGCAGTTAACGACGCCATTACGAGCTCTCTCGTAGCAATCTAGAGATTCTTAATCGTTCCGCGGAACGAGTTCTCTCTCCTCGTCTCAGGCCCTTCCCTCCTCCCCCTCCCCCTCCCGTCTTCTCGAGAAGACCGAAGAGATAGGCAAGGAGTGGGCGAGAGGAGTGGAAAACATTAAATACCAATTGCAATTAAATTCATAGGGGTCTCTCTCTCTCTCTCTCTCTTTCTTTCTCTCGCAATTACCGCGCTACGTCGCTTCTAATCATTGTCTCGCGAATACATTATTCCATCGGGCTACCGGTTAATAGCCAAGAATCGCATTAATGATCGCAACTGTTGTTCGAGACTGATGAGGTGGGCGAGCCTAGGAGGTTGCATTTCGAGCTTAGAACGAAATTAACCCCCTCTCTCTCGTGTTGTTCCGAGACGACGCTCGTCGATGCTCGTCGAAAGAACGATATATCGGCGTCGTTCGTATTTCGTAGAAAATAAGACGAGGATAAAAAGATTATAGAAGGTATTTAGGATTATTATTGCCGCGACGATCCCGTGGTTAGGACCGTTCCGGAATACCTGTTGTATTCTTCGGCACGAGTTCGTTAAAGGTGCGCTTTAGCGTAGAAAAGCGCGCGAGGTAGGAGAGCTCGTAAATGCGACAGTTTGCCGTTCCTTTTTCGATCCTTTTTTGAGCAACGTTCGAGGAACGTTGGTGCTCGGGTGGTGGTGGTGACAGGATTCTGGGTGGTCGGTTGTGTCGGTGGTGGCAAAAGGAAGCTGACGTCAGTAGCTCGGTCATATTTCTTCTGGCTTTAAGATCGTGGGACCACCTTCTTGGCACACACGATGGACCGTACCGGAAAGATGGAACGAACCGGAGCAACAAAGTGTGCGCGCGCGTCGCGTCCGTGTTTGCGTGGGGAGAGAGAAAGAGAGAGAGAGAGAAAGACAGTTTTAATTCCTACGCGCCCGGAAAGCTTCCGGTTTGAAACGTTGCAGTCTCCTTACAAAGTCCAGACACGCGATTGGACTTTGTCAAAGAAGAAGAAGAAGAAGAAGAAGAAGAAGAAGAAGAAGCCGCGGGTCTGGCCTAGAGCAGGATAAAGCTTTTTCCCGCGGGCGAGCCAGAGAGAGGGAGAGAGAGAGAGAGAGGCAGAGAGGGGCGACGTATAGGTGTATTACTCTTCGTTGACCTCGATTCGCAAGTTTTAGTTGGTTAAACGGGCATGGATAATTGATCGGCACGTCGAAGGTAACCGGTTATCTTTAAGTATAGGCTGGGATCGAGGAAGAAGCGAGAGCGAGATCGTGGAGGAACGGAAGGAGGCCTGGCGCGGCCCGAGATAATCGCCGAGAGAAAGAATAGAGATTTCGTGTCCGCAACGAATTATCACGTTCTCGGCTCCATGAGTTTTGCGTGCTTGACGGACCTTTCGATGCCCGGCACCTACGTGTTAAGCGCGATGGAGGAAGCGATAAACGAATAGACCATATCAAATCGTCCTATCAATATTCGTCCCTGGCAAAGAGAAGCCAAAGAGAAAAGTGTGTCCGCGTCGTTTCGTTCGGTTCGATCGATCGATCGATCGATCGATCGATCGACCGACCGACCGACCGACCGACCGACCGACCGACCGACCGACCGATCGACCGTTTATCCATCGAACGCGTTTTCCATTTTCGACGAGACACGAGAAAGAGTCGTGGATCGCTAGTACGCCTACCAACTACCTATATATCTACCTGTAATGGAAGGAAAATGGCGCCGAAGGGATGCGCCGGTAACGTGCACGCGTTCCGCGCATCGCGTGAGCCTTTCGCGCGTTGCGTGCGTTCTCGCATCTGCACGCACGTACGCGCACCAACACACGCGAGAGACTAATAACAACGCGCGCGTCCTTACATCCGCGTTCGAAGAAGACAACAAGCATTCTCTCTTTCTCTCTCTCCTTCCCCCAACCCACTCCACCTTCTTCCTTTTCTCCTTATTTCAGTCTCGAATTTGTCCATTTCCTTATTGAGCCATCGAAAATTATTCCTTCTTTCTGAAAGTACGCGGGTACTTTAGGTAGGTACCCGAGTAGAGATACGTATAGATACGTGCTGCGTGCGTCGAAAGAACAGCCGGCGATCGGACGAGAGCAAGTGCGAGACCAGCAAGTACACGAGCAAGAACGAGAGCGGACGTACGTTTGCCTCGCGGACGATCCAGCGTTAAAATTAACACCTCAAACGTCGTTGCGTGAGTTCCCTCTCTCTCTCTCTCTCTCTCTCTCTCTCTCTCTCTTTTCTCCCCTTTTTCTTCTTTGTCCCATCCTCCTCGCACACCGCGTGTCACGCACTCGCGATCTCGCAAAGCAAGAGTTGCTTTGGCTTGAGCGGCAGCGCCGGTAGGAGCAGCCAGCAGCAGCAGGCTGCTGCTCTTGTAATGAGTCGCTCGAAGAAAGCGAAGAAAAAGAAATAAATAAAGGGACGTTGAAAATTGTTGTTGGCATGTAGGGATACTTGCGTTCTCCTTTGTGTCGGTCTCGTCGAAATTCCTTTAGAAAACAAAACCAAGGAACACGATTCCGCGGAAGAGAACTAAGAAGGTATTGACCCTTTGTCGATGAGACCGAACGGTATAATAATCTAGAGAAATAGAGTTGCTTTTGGCAAGGGGGTAGGGTCTTTTAGTCGGACCGCGGGTATCGTACGACGATCGAGGATAGATAAGATCGTATCTTGAACGAAAGCGCACTCGATACACCTCGTACGCCTGCACGTACGCGGAGAGGAGGGAGAAACAGTCAGAGAGAGAGAGAGAGAGAGAGAGAGAGGTAGAGCGAGTTTCCAAAGAGACGAGAGATAACAATAAGTTAGAGCTCGAAAACGTTACGAAACGGTAGTCGTCTCGAAACGATCGAACTCGAAGATAAAAGGCGTTCTTTGGTGTGTGCCAGTCTCGATCGCTCGAAATTTGACTACAGGAACCGGTTTCCTTTGGCTCATCGTCGTCGGCCGAGCACGCGCGCTTTCAAATATTTCTCGAAACGACGGCCGTGTACCGTGTCGAGGATAAGCGCGAAAAGAAGGATATGGAAGGAAGGAGAGAGAGAGAGAGAGAGAGAGAGAGAGAGTGTCCGGGAACGGTAACCGACGTCGAATTATTAATAATAATATCTTTCTCGTTAGAATCGTGGCTCTCGTAGTTGGACACTCCGCCATTAGACCTCGCCGTCGGACTCTTCTTCTCACGCGATAAAAGCTAGTCTTCTCCTTTAACGGTTTCGAATTTTCCTCGAGTCCAATGCCACGAGTCAAAATTTCCACGTCATAGAGAAATCTTTTACAAACACAGAGGTGGTGGTTGTTGATCGTGAAAAACGAGAAAGAGAATCGAGGGAACTCGGTTCGCGCGTACGAGCGCGAGCACGTTTGACCGGCAGTCAGACGGCCAGCCGGCGGATGTAATCCGGATGTAAGGACTGGTTTCCCTCGGAGCCGAGATTAGATATTATAATACGATTATATATACGCGCGGCCCTCGATTCTCGCGCGTAACTACCAAAGTGTCGTGGCTTTAATCGAGTTTGGCGCACCCAAAGAGAATCTCCCGTCCACCTTCGCCCCGCATCACGCTTTATTCGTGAATTCCTAGCGATCGTAAATCGACTAATAATTCATTATTTTTTATTTTTCTTCCCTTATACAAAAAAGAAGAAAAGAAAAAAAGAAAAAAAGAAAAAAAGAAAAAGAAGAAAAAAGGAAAAAAGAAAAGAAAAAATGGGGAGAAGAAGAAAAAAGGAATAAAAGCATTGCGAGTCGGTCGATGACGGGCCAGCTCGTCGCGCTCGAGATACGCGCTCGCGCGTAATTAACGAGCTAATTATTCGACCGGAAATTATAAAGCCACGTTTCTACTCGTTAGTTCTCATACGTTTAGCGAATGATACGAGAAACGATACTAAATCTTCCCGCGTTACGAAGGGTCTATATACGAAGAAAAGTTTATATTTCCGATAGGATCTAACGCATGCGTCAACTCAGGCGGGCCTCATCGAGTAGAGAAGTCGTGTGTGTCCTATCTTCTTCTTCTCATCGATAAAGATGAGCAGCCGTTTCTCGGTTGCGCGCGCTTCGGTGGGAACAAAAAGAAGAAGAAGAAGAAGAACGCGTGCGTGGAGTCCGCGTCGACGACGGTCAAAGTCCCGAATAATCCGGTACTCGTTTGATCGTCGACGACGTACGTCGTTACCTATATATCGCGCGTCCTCGTTTCTACGGTGGCTTATCGCGCCTGAAATAAATATTCTTAAGCGACGAAGAGGCGGCGTAAGATCGTCCTCGGTGTGCCGTTAAATAATTTCTCAATGTCGGTAGATCGGTAGAACGCCGCCAGAGTGTTTTACCTACAGGCTCGCTATCGGCCGCGGATCCAATTTGAGATATCGCGTGGAAGGGAAGACACAGAGCGTCCGCGCGAAATAGTACGAATTAACAGATCGGTATCGAGAGACCGAAGCAATTAACGTTTGTGTACACAGTGGGTTCGCGACGGCGTCTCTTTCGCGAGCGCGCGTGCCTTTCTTCAAATCTGACGGTTTAATTAGGCGCCGACTATGCGGCAGATGCGCGCTCGTGTTCCTCGATTAATTATCCCCGACTTTACATATCTTTCGCCTTCATCTTTCTCCCTCTCTCTCTCTCTCTCTCTCTCTCTCTCTCTCTCTCTCTCTCTCTCTGTGCCCGAATATGGCTGTACTTACGTATACACAGGGAGAGTAATTTTCTCTTGCGTTTGGTTAATTTTCAGGCGCGAGAACATCGCCGGTTAACATCGTAGCGACTGCCACCGTGGTGACCGACGACGAGGCCCTATTGGTCGAGGAGGAGGTCGAGACGTGCGAGGGCGAGAGCGAGGGAACGGAAAAGTCGACCAACGAGGAGGACGAGGAGGTCGACGTGGACGTCGACGTCGAGGAGTGTAGCAGCGTCGAGGACGGACCCATTCACGGGCTTCCGGACGATCTCAGTACCGGCTCGTCCTCCTCCTCGTCGAGGAAATACGACGGGGCTAATGGCGTGCCCGGGTGCAACGAGCATCACGAGAGAAAGCACAGACTGAGGACGAGCTGCAACTCGGACGAGCTCCGGGACGTCGAGTGTCAGCTCGAGACCAAGGATTTGTGGGATAAGTTCAACGAACTCGGGACGGAGATGATCATCACCAAGACCGGACGGTACGAGAGAGCCGCGATCACTTTACCTTCTTTAAACTTTTGTCTGAAGACAGCAAGTTTCGTTTTCTCCGTAATCAATGCGCGGGGGAGACCGCGCGTTAATTTCAAACGTTCGAAGAAGAGAGGAGGAAGCGTGCCTCTTTAATTTCCGAGCGAATTACGCGAGATTACGCGCTGGACAAAAAAATAATACAACGGCGCGCGTCCGTTGTACGGCGCGACGCGTTGCCCGTACCTGAACTAATGGATTTCATTGACTGACGTTTTACGAGATATTTAAAGGGAGTTTTAGATGTAATTTATTGCATCCATTTATGCCGTTCGCTCGCGCACGAGCTCTAGCGGATGGATACACCGCGCGCGCGCGCGCGCACACATTTTTATAGGTATGTTAATAAAGTTGAGGCCGCAGCTGGCGGCCCCGGCAGGATGCGTGACCACGTCGGAATTATGAGATATTTGTGCACGGAACGAGAGAGACGCGGATCTTCGTCCACTCGAGCGTAACTCGCGGTATCGTCTCCTTTCCTGCTCTAGAAGTTCTGTCTCGAAATCGACGATCGCGTACGCTTTAGCGTACGGTGGTAGATGTGAGAAAGAAATAAAAAAAAAAAAAAAAAAAAGAGAAAAAAAGAAGAGTGGAGGAGAAACGTTTCCAACTTTTTAGCAAGCCTCGTCGTATCTTAATCCTTAATCGCTAAAATAAAATCTAATTTATAAGCGCGTTCGGTTGCTCGCTTTAACTAGAATATTTTTCTAGTGCGATATAATCACTTTCGGTTAATTAAAACGAAGCGAGAACGCGTAGCTCCTCTCTTGCTCGTGGATTTTCACGGCGATACGTGAGTGTGTCTGGTAACGACGTTAAATACGAAGGAACGAGATAACGGTCGAGATGACGTATAAACGTCCGAGAAAGAAAGGAAGAGCCGCGAACGCTTCTTCTCGTTGTCACGCTAGCTTAGCATCGCTCGGACATTATCTTCTCGGGGAAAAAGAATAACCGAGCGAAAGGCCATCGGCTTTCACGCTTTTTACGAATGCCTTTTGCATACGCTCTCGAATTATCTTGCGAGGATCTTATCCCCTATAGATAGGAGAGACGAGACGCGCGTCCATCGATGCGTTATTAACTGTACGATCGTCGGCGCTATTTATATTTACGAGGGATCGTTTCTAACGACTTTGGCGATCGTAAACGCGCGCATTTATAATTGAGTTTTCCTACGTCGGAAAGGCTTTACAAGTGGGATAAGGAAAAAGAGAGAATGGATTAAAAAAGTTGTCGACTTGACTTAATCGAGTAAGACTCGCCAGACGAAATTGAGAACTATCTTTCCTCGAGATGGGTTTATAAATCCGTCGTACATCACCTTTCCGGAACTTGTGTGCGATTAATGCGCTCGATTAACGTTCAGATTTTTTGCAAAAACGACCTGACGACGAGCTAAGCGAACGGATCAATACTCGATAGCTTCTACTTTCTTTTTATTTTTCTTCTTTTTTTTTTATCTTTTTTTTTTTTCTTTTTTTTTTCTTTTTTTTTTTTTTTTTCTTTTTTTTCGAAAAACGCGCAAGCTATACCTATCGCCGAGCGGTATTTAAAAATGTCAAGATAGCGAGCAAGGGTAAGTTGGCCGAGTCGATCGATATATCAAGTATACCGTGGGCGATACACACGAATAGCGTCGTTAGCACGGCGAAACTTGGCACGAAATCCCAGTCGAACGAAAACGTCAGTCTCTCCTAGAGTGACAATACGAATTCGGACCAATCAGGTGGAATTGTCTGGCCCGACGGGGTGCCAGGACCCTCTCTCTCTCTCTCTCTCCCCTCTCTCTAAGGTTCGGGCTCTCAAACTTTCTTTTTCCCACGTTGACGCCCTCTGTTTCTCTCGCTCTCTCTCTCTCTCTCTCTCTCCCTCCGAATACACCAACCGTCGAGATGGCAAACAAAAGCTATTCGAAAGAGAGAGAGAGAGAGAGAGAGAGAGAGAGAGAGAGACTTTTCTTTGCATAAAATTTGTTTCGATCGAGCACGACGGACGATTATATTTCGACAAGTAGTTATATTGTAATGACGAAAGATCCTTTCCCAAGGATTTACATGGTCGACTCCCGAGAGAAACGAGTCATCGTAGTTGCGAGCGAAGGAAAAAGCGAATGCGGGTCCTCCTCCTACGTTAAATCGTAGCCTCCGTCGCTCTCGGAGGTAGTATAGTAGGAGGTGTGGACGAGCAGGTCAGGAGGAGAGAGACAGGAGGAGGATAGGAGCGGATATGGAGGGTACTCGTCACGCGAACCCTTCATCAAGGTGCCAGCCAGCCTATATCATAGGCGTTCAACACACGCGTGACGAGTCTCGGTGTACACACACACACACACACACACACAGAGAGAGAGAGAAAACTATGTACCGTGCGTTTCTCTCCGTCCGTATTTCCGCGTGTGTAGGAGACGAGGGAAGGCAGAAAAAGAAGGTCGCCGGAAAAGAAAGAGAAATAACGGAAGGTGGATGAGATGCGAAAGGACAGATAAAGGAAGTGTGCGAGAGAAAAAGAGAGAGGTGGGGGCCAAAGCAGAGAGGGCACGATATGGGCCAAAGTATAATTATAATAGCGACACCACCTGGCCAGGGCCAGAGAAGTCGTTAGCACGGCAAACAGCGAAGAGCAAGTCGGATGGCCACTCGGATCGGTATAATATCCAGTGCTTCCGTAATCCATTTGTACGAACCCTACTCCGTATTTCTTCTTCTTCTTTCTTCTCTTCTTTATCTTCTTCTTATTTCGCTCGCCGAGCCCGTTCCAGGCTATATCCTCCTCGACAGTGAATAAGCGACTCTGGCAGCACGCGCGTACGTCCGCGAGAGCGAGCGAGCGAGAAAGAGACAGAGAGTTAGAGAGGGAGAGAGGACTGAGAGATGTATGACGGGAGAGAGGCAGAGAGAGAGAGAGAGAGAGAGAGAGAGAGAGAGAGCGAACTCCGGCAAGGTTTAGGGTGCTTTCCGAACGACTTCGAGGGTCGAGCCGTTCTCGCGATTATGCTCTCGTTAGGCACGGCCTATGGAATCGAGCCTCCTCTTTGCGTCCGCTTAATTTGCCGGGGCTAAACGATGATGAACCGCGAGGATACGTTGCGCTGAGTTCCAAAGAGAAAGACCAATTTTGACGGTTTCGAACGAGTCTGGAAACGGTAAATAGCATATAGGATCGGCTGATAAAGCGATCCGCTAATCGTTTGGGTCGTTACTTCGACGATGATCGTCTCTCGTAGGATCGTTCGAACGAACAAAAAAGAAAAAAAAAAGAAAAAGAGAAAAAAAAAGAAAAAAGAAAAGAAAAAACAGGAGAAACTTAGCGAACGACGACATTCCTTGGAAATCCGCAAAGCGATCGAGAGCGGCAATCTTTCGAACGTACGCGAACTTGTTCGTCACGCGAGTCGATGCCGTGTTTCTTGGGAAAGGTTTCGCGCTCACGAATCGCAAGAGGATAATCCTTGCGGTCGTTCTCTTTAAAGCGGTTGCGGCCTTTGCGGTTTCTTCAACGTTTTCTCAAACGATTTCTTTTCATCGTGATCGGGGCACGTCCCTCCTCTTTGTGTTTCTCGCCTTTAACGAGGAGGAGCGCCAAAGTATGGCGCTCGAGTAAAACTCCCAACGAGATCAATGAAGAAACCAAAAGATCAATCTCTATTCGGACTTTATGAAATTTTAGAAAGGAATTTACAAAGGAATCGTGCCGATAGTCTTCCAAATAATGAGCGTGGCGAATCCGCAAATTTGACTCGAAAGGAAAATCTCGTAGAAAGATTGGTGCCAAGCGAGTACGGAGAGGAAGACGTGAATGATCGCGTAAATTAAAAGGGCCAAAAGATAGGCGGTGCAGGTTGTCATTGCTTTTCCCTTCGACCTATCCTTTGAGCAAACTTCGATGCAATCCGATGAATTCTTTAAATAATCCTCTTGATATTGTTCCAACGTCCTACCTTTTCTTTCGGAGTAATTCGAAAGTCTTTCGACGTCTTCGATTAATATTTGCGAGAGCGCAACGTTGATGAGCATGACGTTTTCGATCATCGTAATTGTTTCCTCGTCGACTCGAACGGTCGATTCGATCGTTTTAACGTCTACTTCCTTCTCGTCCTCGTTTTTTCTCCTCCCGTTCTTCCTGTCGTCGTCGTCGTCGTCGTCGTCCTCGTCGTTGGCGTCGTCGATGTTATTGCTGTTGTTGTCGTTGTCTTTGTCGTCGTCGTCGTCCTTGTTGTCGTCGTCTTTGGCATCAAACGGCGAACGCGCCCGGCAGCATCGCTTCTCGGTCGTCCTCTCCGCGCGCTTATGTCGTCGATGATTGCACAATCCCGGACAAACTATCGGTCGACCATGACACGTACGCTTTGGCGTACCGATCATTTCACCAAATCCTCCGCTCTTCTTTTCCCTCTTCTCCGTAGGTAGGTAGTATTCTCTGGCTTTGGCCTCGAACCTGCGAGATCGTCAAAAGAGACGATTGGTTATGACGTGGTACGCACGTGGACCGTTTGGGCCGACCATCTCGCTAATTCCCCTAATCTAGTATTTATCGCGATACGCGTGTTTGCGTATTTTGCTGATGCGTTATGTCCGATTCGTACGCTCGTTAACGTATCTTTAATCGATCGATCAATCAGGATTAGCCGGTTCTCCTTTGGCAATGGCGTTACGCGAGAATATCAATCATAGTCCAGCTCCGAACGTAAATTAGTCTTGGCTAGGTCGTGCGACAGGAGAAAACGCTTAACGAAACATAAAGAGAAAGAAAACTCGCGATTGTGTACTTTGATGGAGGAATCTCTTGGATTTCTTGGTCGTCGATGTCGACCGAGGCCGAGAAGAATTCAAGGACGCGTTAAGGAGCGCATCCGACGGTGGCGCGTGCGCGCAGATGTTGGAGGCGTTGAAAAGTTGACTACATATGACGAGGTTCAAGGGTGGATTACTACTACTATTACTACTCCTACCTCGTAACGACGCTTAAAAGGTACTACGGGCTTGAAAGCTACTACTTTCGATCGAAGTGTCTTCTGCTCGTGCCAAAACGAAATTTCCGCGATGGTCGATGCCGCCGATGCATTACGGCCATAGTTCTTTGACAGAAAGAAAGGAAGAGGTTAAAGATCGTTTCTTTGTTTCGTTAATTCCGATCGTTCTTTCTTCGACGCGAGCGATTTAACAAGCAGACGTATTTTTTCTCGATTCGCAGCCGGATGTTTCCCACCTGTCGCGTCTCCTTTCGAGGATTGAAGACGGAAGGCCGTTATGCGGTACTGATGGACATAGCACCGGTCGACAATAAGAGATATCGATACGCCTATCACAGAAGCTGTTGGCTCGTGGCCGGGAAGGCCGATCCACCGGCGCCACCACGTCTCTACGTTCATCCGGATTCACCGTTCACCGGGGATCAACTTGCGAAGCAAGTGGTCTCCTTCGAGAAGGTTAAGCTGACCAACAACGACATGGACAAGCACGGCCAGGTAAGACGGATATTTCTTTTTCTTTTTTCTCTCCCGCCCCACCCACTGTCGTACTCCTTTTCTGGACGATTTCAAAGTCGACACTGAAAAAATTTGCCATATACGCGACCGCGGAATTTTAATTCTATCCGCGTTCCAGTTCGCTAGGGGTATCCGCGACGATTTGATCGTAAAACTCTATGGCCGTCGTTACGTATCAGATTTCATATAGGTAACCAACGTGTTTGGTATCACCTCCGTATTCGAATACGTACGAGGGGGTCATTCGATCTCGAGAAGAAGGAGGAGGAAGGCAATCGGTTCGCGGACTACGTAGAAGAGAGAGGATTCACGAGGGACGTTATCCTTTACTCTCGAACGACAGCGCTGAAACGCGATTCGATCGTTTGCCGAATCGATTCACCGTTCCTCCCCCCGGCCCTTCTTCCCTTCGAATAACGTCGCATAATTTTCAAGCGAACGACGTAGCGCGTCTTCATCGACGACGACGACGCTCAAAGATTACGGGCCGTCTTTCACGATCTCCATCGAACCTGGCGCTTTCGCTTTTCTTCGTCGTCTCGTCGGTCTCTTGCGCGCGCGCGCGCACGCATGTCACCAAAATGGCCTCGTAAAAGAATGAAAAAGAGGGAAAGAGCGTAGGACGCGGTTTATCATCGATTCAAGTTCGATCCTCCTTGTGTCGTTGTTGTTAATCGTGGGCGTCCAACTCCGTTTGGTTCTCGCGAAACGATTTTTCTTTTAGTAACCTCGTTCAAAAGAATTTCACCGAAAAGACGAGTTCTCGTTTCTGTCCCGCTTACTTGTGTCCATTCGAATTAGCCGAACGATCGCGCAAAATATCGGTAGCTCCTACGATCGTGGTAAGGCTACGCGATATCCGGTTTAAAATTAGAAAGGCGAGGAGTGGAAGCGGAGGATGCTCTTGGATGCGCCTCTATTCTTTGCTTCTTCTCTTGAAATATCACTGACTGAGGAAGGCCAACCGTAAAAAGTGTAACTCTATGGGAGAAGGAAGAATAACGCACGGAGAATGGATACTACTACTTTGGTGGGGTAGGAAAGAGGAGAGGTTCCGTGCGCGGCTCCACGTTCTCGCGGAACAGTCATAATGTTGGTATCATTATAGGCGACCGCGGTGGTGTGGTGCGGTGTCGTAGGTGGTATATAGTTGGTACTACGCCGGCATGCCTATAAGCTAATAAATTGAATGGATGTTTGCCCGGAGCTTTTGTCATGATGATCACGGGTAGCCCACGCCCGGCCCCGTTGAGCACCTTTTGAATCTCCCTCGAGGCCGTTCCCTCCCGTTTTGCTCTTTCCACTCTTTCGGATCGTCGAGGATGCCCAAACTTTTCTCTCTCTCTCTCTCTCTCTCTCTCTCTCTCTATCCCTTCATTTCTAGAATTCTAATTTCGACGATAACGATAACCGGAATAGGAGTCTTCTTTTTCTACGGGACAGATAGATTTTCTGATAATCGTCGAGTCACGAGATTGTCCGTCTCTATTGTGAGCACGGAAGAGAGATAGAGGGAGAGGGAGAGGAAGAGAGAGAGAGAGAGAGAGAGAGAGAGAAGAAAAAGAGAAAAAAAAGGTAAAACGGTCGAGCTCGAGGAGAGCCACGCAACGCAACACCCAACCGCCAGTCAAGTCAGAGTCGAGGACTCGAGTGGTAGAGAGAGAGAACATTCCTTCGCTACGGCCGCTATTTCATCGTTTCGTATGACGCGATATTATAAGACCCCCGCCTGCGTGCCGGCTACTACACGGTGGTCCAAAAGCGAGCGTCCACCTGCGCGCGAGAGAACCGGCTCGACTCTCGCGCGCCTATCCTCCTCTCTCTTTCGTCCATTATTGAGATTTCTATCGCCGTCCACCTAACTTCGCAAACTATTTCTATATTTTTATCGTTCTTCTAAAAGCAGTACAATAATTGAGAATCCTTGCGAGACGTCTGATAACGTACGTTTATTCAACTACTTGGCTCATTGCTACGACCTGAAAAAATAGCGCGATATAATAAAGGAAAGGCTTCGTGTCCCTTTTTTTTCCCTCCCTTTTCTTTCCTTTTCTTTTTTCTTTTTTTTTCCCCTATATTAATGTACCCTAATCGCGAGGATTAAAGAGCGATAAACACGTGACTTACGTAGCCACCTCTTGAGTTATTCGATCGAATTAACATGGAGTGTGCCTTTCGAAAGATAGGAATTTGCGCGTAGAGAGGAGATTTATAAATGTTCATAAATCATTTTTAATCTTTTATCGTTCGTACAACACGTTTTTCTATGTACCCACGTCCAATCTACCTTACGTTTTGTCACGCTCCAAAGTCGAAACTTTTTCGTAAAGGAGACACGCGAATTCGCAGCTAGAAAAAGTATCGATTCTCACGAATCGAATACGTTTATAAGGTCGAGCTTAAGATCGCGAGGATTAAATTTCGCTCATCTGCCTTTCCTTGCGAGAATACGCGAGAGCGTGGTGGCTGAATAAATCGAAGAAAGACTCCTTTACGTGCAAGATCCCCTTAGGACTTGCGTGGTCGCGCGTGCGATTTCAGCTCGGTTATCCGGGACGACAGAACGAACAGAGTAGAGCAAATTGGACTCCTGACAAGTTACGGTAGGGTGTCCTGCCGTGCCACCACTCGACTCGCGCGCCGAGAAAACGAATAGGGACGCGCCGCGGGATTCCGAAGGACTATAATCGAGAACATAAAACGATTCCTTTTCGTGATATCGCGATCGTGATCGTTCCTCGCGCTCGACCCATCACCGATCGTGGACCTCTTCTGTTTCCGCAAAGAACGCCAATGCTTCTTTCTTTCTTTCTTTCTTTCTTTCTTTCTTTTTTCTCTTTTACCTCGAGTTAGTTTCCACCGCGTAGATGGTCGCAGCATCGTTTTAACGTCGACGTATTCTCTCTCTCTCTCTCTCTCTCTCTATCTCTCTATCTCTATTTCTATCTTGCTTTATTTTAGTCCTTTTTTACCTGGCATACCAGCATTAGGAACTACATTCTAGATCCTTATCGGCGTTTACGTACGAGTCTCGTCTCTTATTATGCGAGAACTTTTTGAAAGATAATCTTGTCCGTTAGTGGAACTCGTGAAAATGCAAACTTTCTAACCACTATGTCGGACCCTCATCTTCCTACTTTGAGAATTACTTTGTAGCGGCCACTACGATCCCCAGTTTGCGGAAGGTCGAATTTACGCCTTTTATAATCAATGAAGTTGCAGCGAGAGAGAGAGAGAGAGAGAGAGAGGGAAAAGAACACGCTCGATTACGCCTGTAGGCCGTTTAATTAATACACCTATAATTCGTAGTCTTTGCGTAATTACGCTCTCACATTTTGCCCTGATACGAGCGCGCGGTAGATCCGGATAATCCGTGGAAGAGCTCACCGCGTTGCTCGCACGCACGAACGGGTCCGACGGAGGTGTAAAGAAACTTTCAAGAGCATCCACATTATATGTATGCTATTTCGATCTCCATCTACTTATACGGTCGAACAATTCGTTAGGAAAGATTGGGGAAAATTTAGTCTACCCGATAAAACGTGTCTAGCTAGAGAGAGAGAGAGAGAGAGAGAGAGAGCGAGAGAGAGAGAGAGAGAGAGGAAAGTCAGTAGCCGGACTTATACATTATCGCTAATATGAAATATAGAGGCGGCTGCGGTGGCGCAACTGTTGAAACTTAACGGCTGCAGGTGGCCCGAAGAGTCTTTGGGCATTGGGTCCCTTCACGCCAGCCCTGACTTTCGAGTCTCGTTCGCACGACGACTGGCATTCGTGGCGCCGTAAAGAAGACAGAGAAAGGAAGAAATAAGGGGAAAGAGAGAGAGAGAAAGATGACTCACGCACACATCTCAGCCTTTTGCCCTTTCCTTCCTCTTATTCATACCGCTCGGAAGAAAGTGCGGTTATTCGAACGTTTTATTCGATTTTTTATTATCGATCGTTTTAGGAACAAATACTATTTTCATTGGGCCGACATCAAAAAGTTTGCAATTTTTGCTCTAGTTTCTTTCTTAGAGGGAAAAAAAAAGACGACGCTATTAAAAGTTAGTTTTTCTTTGTCGCAACATTGTATCGGAGAAAGGACAAAGTATCGAAAGAACGGTACGATTACGAAGTCGTGCGTTTCTTTCGAAGAATAAAAAATACAAAGTAAGAAAAGTTTATCGTCTTCATTGTAGGTCTGAATGATGGTCGGTTTGATCTAGAATCGATATCATACGAACGTGATATTTAATTTCCCATCGGTCCGACTATAAATATCTTTGGATGTTTTTATATCGTAGTGATAGACGTGCATGAGCTTAATTAGTAAATCGATTAATAACGCGCGCGTACGCGTATCTATATGTTAATGTGGGTATAGATATACTCGAGGTCGATAGTTTGTAAAAAGGCGTACCTATTCGATTGCGAAGGACTCCGTTCGTTCGCGTTCGTTCTCACCCCTGTCTCTATCGCCGCGCGTACACGTGCGGACTTTAATAACGGTATTTTGCCGTGGCAAATGTCACGACGTTAAAGTTTCAGCGTAAAAACTCGTCTTCCGCATCTGAGTTTTTCGCACCTACGTGCGCGTCTACGTGCGCGCTTACGGATACTGGGTAAAAGACCTATGCATTTTCTATCGATTTTCTGTCCGAGACAATGCCGCGAAAAAAGAGACGAATAGACCACCGAGTATCTCTAGATTTACTACATACATTTGACTTTACCTTATTTTTCTTTTATTGCAGATCGTATTGAACTCGATGCACAAGTATCAACCCAGAATACATTTGGTGAGATGCAAGCAAACGGACGACAACAATCTCCAGATCAATGATCTTCGAAAAGAAGAACACAAAACGTTTATTTTCCCTGAGGCGATCTTCACCGCGGTCACAGCCTACCAAAATCAGCTGGTGAGAACGTTGATCGTCGCAATTCATTCTACGTTTTTTTACTTTGATAATCTTTCCCCGCTAAATTTATTCTCTTTCCTTTCTTGCAGATCACGAAGCTGAAGATCGACAGTAATCCGTTCGCGAAGGGTTTCAGAGACTCCTCGAGGTTGACGGATTTCGATCGGTACGTAAAAAACATTTCAATATCAAAATATGATTTTTCCGAGAAATCAACCGAAGCGAGCGATTAGCATACCGATAATGAATAAATTGTCATCGTGCAAAATTATTGAAAACGGTGTGGTAAGCGAAAAGCTGTCAGGAAAGTGAGCAGCAACGTTACCTCTGAGATCGGGAAATCACGTATCGCGTAAATAGGGTATAATTTATCGCACAGTTACTTTTTCTCTCTGTATATATATATATATATATATATATATTTATATGTATGTATGTATATATACTCTTTTTGTCGAACGCACAATAATCTTTCCCGTGTCGCATTTAATCGACTTTTTTTATTACCACGATTACGACATAGTCGCTAAATCGAATTGTAATTAACTTCGGACATTGCATAAGTATTTTTTTCTGTCTTGAATATTTTTTATGAGTAAAGTAGACTTTTAAGATTCGTCTTATTTAATTTGACGCATAACCCACGGCATGTAAAATATGATCGGCCGTGAAAGGAAAGAAAAAGTATCATGTAGAAAAAGTTGTCGCGTAAAAGGTTTGTAATACATCGGAAATGATCGATCACATCCTAGCTTAAATTACAAAATTTCTACAACGTTAAACGATGCACGATACTTTATTAGATAGATATATCGCGAGTAAGCGTGCACGCGTTCTCTCGACCGATTTCTTATTATCCACGATCATCTATCTGCATGAAAGATGACGCACCTGCTCTTAGTAGCCACGTTCCGTCTCCTCTCGCGATCGTTTCGTATAAACAGGAACGTAGGCTCTTGAAAAAAAGGTTTTACCGTTTATAAATTATCTGCGTATATCGCTTTAAGTGGAAATTTAATCGGACAAATTTTCCAACACTTTCTCGCGTTCTCTTCGGAGAGCGGCTATCTTTTCGATCCGATCGATCGATCCCAACGATTCCTTAGGATCGTTAGCTTGACGTTGGTCGAGCTAGGCGATAATCGAGAGCTCTCCCGATCATCTAGAATGCGTTATCCTTATCGTCGTCCTCGATTTTCTCTCGGCGATGATGCGAACTTTGAAAAGGGTTCGCGCGATAATGAGCACGGACACGCGGAGTCCGGTCGAGTCGACGCAAATTGCAAACACGCCCACTAAATTGTTAACGACAGCGCCAGCAGCTCGCTCGAGCGCAATTCAAGGTTTTATGCAAATCGCACAAAGAACGCTACTAACGGCGTGTCCACGAATCGATAACGCTCGCCCGATAAACTTCTCTCCTCCCCTTTTTTACGATCGAAACTCGAATAACGCGACCTCGCGCTTCGAACGTCCTTTCCCCTTTTTTATTTTTTTCATTTTTTTTCCTTTTTCTTTCTTTCTTTCTTCTTCTTTTTTCCCCTTTTTTTTTGTTTTTTTTCCTTTTCTTTTTTGTTTTTTTTTTGCTTTTTTTTATCGAGTCTCCTCGACGACAACGACAAGGAAGAGAGTCGCTACTTGCAACACCTGCGCGCCACGATCGAAGATGGGCGGATCTTAATTAAATTGTTTGTTCGCTCCTAACGATGAAATACTAACTGCGGAGATTTAGATAGGGATTAAGTTACCGTCGCTCCCTTATTACTTCTTTCTCTTCTTATTCGTCGTCGTCGTCGTCGTCGTCGTCGTCGTCGTCGTCGTCGTCGTCGTCGTCGTCGTCGTCGACGTCGTCATCGTCACCGTCGTCGTCGACAAGACGAGGAGGTAGTTGGGCTTCATCAGAAAAATCCTTTAAATCGTTCGACGGACGATCGAGATCCGGTCTTTGCGCTTCGGCCACGAGGAGCCTTCTATCTTAGATATTAATCTAATTATACGATCGATGCGCGCCGTTTCAACGCCTTCGAAGGTTCGAACCGAAAAGTGCACGACCTCTTCCCGGATTGTTGTCGGTTCACCATGACCCTCCCCAAATCAGCACCTGCCTAAACTGGGGCCACTCAAATCTTGCTCCGTCACTCGGATCTTTTACCCGCTGACCCGTTCAATCGACCATCTTTAAAGTGCGAAGACACTCAAAGTCTCTTCTCCAATCAGAAAAACTATGCCTTCGATATTTATAGGTTGTGGGAATACTATACCAAGCTACTACCTACGTAGGTGGGATCGAATAAGTGCGGAATACGAGGAGGAAGCACTGGGTTCGGAACAAAACAGATGTCCGGGCTCCTCTCGATTCCACCTCCTCCTCCATGGGATCTTCGGTAATGTCGGCTTTCGGAGTTAATGAGAGGCCCGGGACTCTGCTGCGAGAAGCAATACGTTTCGAAATTATGATTCTCGATTTATCCTTTATGGTTTTATTAAAAAATTTACTCGATTCGTCGAACATCCGCCCTTCGATCTCCCCTTCGATTACACTTGGGAAGCCGTGATACGTCCGACTTAATGGGATACTTAAAAAAAAATTGTATCGGCATCGAAGGAGATATCAGCCCTTCTCCGAGTGGACTTTTATGAGATGGAGGATAGTTACAATTAATTAGGAACGTAATATTGAAAATCTTTTATGACCCGATAAAAAGTTCCTTCATCGCTGCTCGCAATTTTGATATCTCCGACGTGCGCGAGTAGGCATTTTATGTCGTCGACGAGAGTATAAGCTTTCTCGTCGAAAGCGTTTGTAACATTGCGATCGAGAGAGAAAAGAAGAAATTCCTGGCGGTGTCTCGAACGCGTTTTCTCGAGGCTACCTTTGCTACCTCTCTGCCAGCGCAGCATCCCTCCGCGGTCCTCCCCGGTCCAACGCGGGCTTCGGCGGCGTCCAGAGTTAATGAGAGAGCGGCCGTACGGGGCAATACGGCGCATGCTCCCGCCCACTTCACGCCGGCGCTGATAGATAGACTCTCTCCCTCTTCCTCTCGCGTACGCGTATGCGCTCGGAGGAGTAGAAAGAACGTGCAAGCGAGCAAGCGACCGACCAACCGACCGACCGACCAACCGACCGACCGACCGACCGACCGACCGACCGAACGAATGAACGAACGAACGAACGAACGAACGAGCGAGCGAGCGAGCGAGCGAGCGACTGAACGAGCGAACGAGAGAGAGAGGGATGGATCGCGTCCATTTCGCCCTGCATTGCCGCCACCGGGCAGCTTTCGTCGTTCCTCGAGATGCCAGGAGGAAGAGAGAGAAACAAAGATAGAGAGGGGGGGGAGAGGAGGAGGAAAGAGAGCGATTCCGTTCTCCCTCGTTCCGCAGGGCAAGGAGGGCAGGGCATTCATCTATATTAGCTTCGAGAGCGGACGGCCTGTCATTACCGCTGCCGCTCCTGGCCCTCTCCCTCTTTTCCTCTCGCTTTCCGCCTCGCCATCCGTCTTTTCGTTCTCTCCCTCTCTGGCGTGCGCGCGCGGCCGTACACGGACGCACATTCTCTCTCTCTCTCTCTCTCTCTCTCTCTCTCTCTTTCGTTTCCATCTTGTCGATCTCTCTCGCGCTCGATGCACGGTGGACCCTTTTTCTCGCTACGCACACGACCAACTTATTCTTCTTCTCCTCTACCGGCGTAGAAGCAGATCTTCGACCGCGGCACCGGCAGCAGCACAGACATCGATACACCAAAGTCTTCTTGGCCCATTAGCGGGCCCCATTACCAAAGTGCCAGCGAGCGAGATGAATAGAGAGCAAAAGAGGCAGCCTTGCCGTAGGAATAAGAGAGATGGAACAGAGGGGACTGCTACGAAGCTAATAACCGCCGTTTAAAACGCAAAAACAAAGGCCCTCGCCGTGCATCATCGAGAGAGAGAGAAAGAGAGAGAAAGCCTTTGAAAGAAAGAAGAAAGATGAGCAGGTAGTGGTAGCAACGGTGCAACGGTGTGCGCTAGAGTGTCCAGGGATGAGGAAGAGGAGGAGAGCTTGGAAGCACATACCCCGCGTGAGGGGGGAGAAGTGGGGAGGCGAGGCGTCAGGGTCATTACCGGATCATTACCTACCATACCTACCGTGCGACGACGATGATGACTCGAGCCGTGAGCAACAGGCTCGCGAGGAACACCTACACGAACGTGTTCGGTCACCCTACTATCGGTCGGCTATATACTATAAACATACATATATACATACATATATACGTACATAGAAGAGCGTGCATCGCGAGTCCGATCGCGCGGACGTGCGTGTGGGATCGTACGCACATGCACGTGCACACCCGCGCGCGCGCGCGCGCGCTCGGCGGCAGCCGGGGTAAATTACAGGCTCGACCGTATTTTGCGTTGTTTTGTTGTTTTTCAACGCGCCGAAAGGAAATGAGCGAGCAAACGCGTCACGCCACCCCGAACCTGCTAATTTCTATTCATATTTTATGGCTATTAATTTCTTCGCTGTTACACTCGTCCTTCTCCCTTTCTCTCTCTCTCTCTAGCTATCTATCCATATTGGTATACGCACATGTACATATATATATATATATATATATATACATATCTGTATGTATATATATATATATCCATTGACCCTCTCAAAAACGAACCTCACTTTCTTCCTTCAAGTCCTTTTAACGTCGTTTCTCTTTGCGCGTTCCTTGATATCGTCCTTGAACGATACAAACATGCTACATCAAGATTTCTCCGAATAACAAGGTACGATCGAAACAAGTTGTCCTTTCGATTCGTCAATGACACATGTCCACAATATTTTTGTACGATCCGATGGTCGTCCCGTTCGCGTTGGTAGAAGATATCTACATGCGTGCGTTGTGTGCGCGAACGTAGAAAGCGAAGGGGAGTCGAACCGCACCGTTCGATGGACTACCTTCGGCCATCAGTGGGGTGTAACCTATTATTATCTACCACTTACCTAATGCCCTGTGTCAGCCCCAGGGTAGACGGAGAATAACAGGCTCTCCCCGCTCGATGGAATTCATTCGGCATTAATATCGCGACCCGTGCAAAGCCGACTCTTTCACACTCCGCCTTCTCCACCGCTCCTACATAACGCTTCGAGTTTCAAAAAACGTTCGAAAAAGTCGATTAATTCTTTAAAACGTATTACCTAATGCTTTTAGCAGTAGATGAAAATCAGAACCACTCGAGAGTATGGATTGCTCTCGAAAAAGAAGAAAGGGAAAGAGACGAGAATATACACTCGTCTCTCTCTCTCTCTCTCTCTCTCTCTCTCTGGCTCGCTCGCTCTCGAAGGGTGTAGCCGTGCGAACGTCATGGACATTTTAATGGGTAACGGCGGTGGCCTCTAATTAGAACGTTTCGAGCGTAACCGCGCCATTACGGGGAAACGCAGACTCGTCAGATCGATGAGGAATATTTATTGCGGTGTAACAATTACAGGAGCGCCCATAGAGGGAATAGTAATAGGCAGCGGAGGAGCCGGGGGCAGCTCTTTCGTCCTGGCGAAACCACCGTAATTAGGGCTTTTATTGTCCGTACATGAGGAAGCTTTATGAAAACATTAAAGATATAATTCAAGGCCGGAAGGCAGGACGCCGCAATCGCCCGTAGTCCTTTCGGCCGTCTCTTCGTACTTTCGTAGCAACAACGTCATTTCCGCTTGGCGAATATACAGGTGCCCCCGTCTAACGATCATTAATCGCGAGTCTTGGATTTCCTTCCTATGTCGTATCGATCGTGTATCGTTTGTTTTCAACGACGGGAAAAAGAAGTTATCCGTCAGCTGCCTTTTATCCTCCCGCGTTCAAAGTGTCGACACGATGATGTTATTGGTTTACCAAACGTATCGTCCTGCCGGATCTCCGAGACGATGCTTATCGGACTTGCTCGTCGCGAGTAAAAAGAAAAAAAAGTGGAAAAGGAATCCTTTGCACCTGGTACTCTAACCGAGGTGAAAGTATAGCTCTTAACTACGTTACAAAACGATCGACATTAAAGATACCGATTGGAAATATGAAATGAATTCGCTTATACGTCTTCGTCGACGAACACGAATTAAGATGTGGCTATCGATAACGATGTATGTACGGCAGTGTGAACATTATATATATATATATATATATATATATATATATATATATAAATACATACATATAAGTATACATATGTGCATATGTATATATGTAGCATTAAAACCGAGTCGTCGACTATTTCTCGTGCAATTTTAATGAACGATTTCGGCTCGCGAAAAGCGCGTCTCTCGGTAAGCAAAAGAGGAAGGAGGAAGGAAGAAGATCAAAGTCGGTGTGTGGTCCGGTCGCTCGAAGCGGGTACGATTAACCGCGGGCTCCCTAATCCCTTTCCCTTTTCCCTCGGTGACTGGCCAAAGGGCCGAAAGCTGCTGCGAGGGCCCAGAAATCGCGTGCTTACGTGGCACACCACGTAGGTGCGTGTACCTATGTAGGTCGCGCGCACACGACGCGCCTTTCCTCTCCTCTCCCTCTCATCCCCCGATTCTACCATGGGTCTCGTGTTACGTGCTAAGAAGCAGTATACGAGCAACGCGTGGTAACCGAGACGCAGGAACTGCACACCGGACCCCATTGTTCCTTGCTTCCTCTTACGAGTTTGCGTCTTACGAGGTCGCTCGATCTTTCGAGCCTTAACGATTTCAAAACTGCTTCATCGGTTCCATTCGCCGCGATTTTTTCTACGGAAGAAAGGTGCGAGAGGTCACGGCCGTTCGGACAAAACTCTAAACTTCTTTATTGCCTCCGTCTACTCTCTCTCTCTCTCTCTCTCTCTCTCTCTCTCTCTCTCTCTCTCTCTCGTTCGTTACCCTCTTTATTTTGACGTCTCGATCGTTCGCGCCTTTTTCAAGCGTTTCAAAGAGTAACCGGAGCCCGTGTCGTTTAACGTTCACCCCATACACAGAGAACGGCCGATTACCGTTTCGCCAAGATATCGAATCGGTTCCAGAAGCGATCCTTTTCTCCTTGCTCTTTTTCAATTTGGCAAAGTCAAAATCGATCGTTATCGATATTTTATCTCCCACCAAGAAAGGGATCCAGTAGCAAAGAGATTTTTATTCCTCCGTACCCTTCCTTCCGAGGCGCAGCATCGGCGTGTTTATCGTTATCGTTTTATACGCTTTGAATTACTTTTCGACCTGGCGCGTACGAGTGAGAGAGAGAGAGAGAGGAGGGACGCGTACGATTTGAAACCTTGAAATATCAAGCGCCGTTCGTGAAAGACAATCTCCAGACCGGCGAGCAGCATCGCTACGGTGCGTTTCGGGGAACTGGATGATCGATCGGCGGTATCATCGTCGGCCGGTCGGGCTAAAATTATCGTCCAAGCTTCTAGTATCAAGTTTTCATTCGAGCACTCGACTACCGAAAGGCACGAAGAAGCAAAGGCAGGCACTTTTCTTCTTGCTTCGAGAAGGATCGGTTTGCCCGTCTAAAGAAAAATCGAGCCGAGGAAGTCGTCGTCGTCGTCGTCGTCGCCGTCGAGAGAAAAAAAAAAGAAAACGTTAGGAGAGAGGACGACTAGGAGATAATTAAGAATCCACCTATCGTCGTAGTAGACGGTCATCGTCGATGCGCGCCAGTCCCGCGTAAGTAATCGGCAAAGTAGGAAATGACGTGGACCTTTGGATTTCGCAATAACCATGGCCGAGCATACATTAATTATCATCGAGCAGCGGGGTCGCGACACTTAAAAGCGCACGGAGCTCTCGACGGCGCTCGCGATCGGCCAATAATCCGCTCGTTAGCATTTCCCCTCGTTCCTCCTCTCGCGACGTAACGAAGCCCGAAGGATCGGCTCGAACGCACAATCGCTCGTAATTAACCCTAATTATGCCTTCGAGGCCGACCGTACGAATTCATCCATCACGTTATTGCGATACGCCGCGTTACCGCGAGAATTCCTACGGACGTCGATTAGAAAAGCTCCCGCTAATTATCTTACGTCCATCTTCCGCTCGAGTTTTCTCCCCTTCGTCTCTAAAGACAATTTTCTAATAAGAACCAACGAGGATGTCCGATTAGCTCTAATGACATGTTTGCAGAGATCCTATGGAGCTGATGGAGCAACAGCTGGTGAGATGCGGAGTACCACCGGTGAGATTGTACGAGCATCTCGCGATATCTTCGCCGGCGGCAGCGGCAGCGGCGGCGGCCGCCGCGGCCGCCGCCGCTGCCGCTGCCCTCGGTGCCCAACAGCAGCAACAGCATCAGCATCAGCAGCATCAGCACCAGCATCAACACCAGCAGCAGGCGCAGGAGAACGGAGGACACGCGACGGCCGCGGCTTTGGCACCGTGGCTGACGGCGGCAGCGGGTGCTTCTACGGCCCTACTTTACGGCGCTGCCGTCGGACAGACGCACCCTGCGAACAGAGCTGCCACCGGCTCACCCTCTCCCTATCATCCCGCGGCGGCCTCGACTTTTCCCTACCCGACTGCCCTAGGCTGGTCGTGGCAACCGCCACCGGTCGCGATCATCTCCCGACGGACCTCGCCACCCTCTGCTACCCTCAGGTACGCGCCCTATCCTCATCCCAGCGGTACGCCACCGCCTACGACCCTACGCGCACGCCCGTCCACCCCCAATTAGCGAGCCATACGCCGTCTCTCTGCTTCTCCTCCGACCTTGCTCCTCGAAGAATAACATTTCCTCTGTTCCCTCGACCCCCTACCCACCGCCACCCCCCATCCCCCCTGCGTGTACCTATGTAACATACGATGGCCAAGTTTTTGCGTTAGTGAAAACGGAGACGTTGTAAATTCCTAAAAGTAAATGTTAATGCGTTCTTTTCTTTCCGTTAATCATAGTCTAGTCTCGCGCGAAGAAAATTCGGCGATGCGTCAATCGGGAAAAATCAAAAAGAAAAAAGGAAAAAGGCAAAAAAAATAATAAGGAATAATAATGATAAAAAAAAAAAAAAAAAAAAAAGAAAAAAAAAGAAAAAAAAGGAAAAAAAAGGAAAAAAAAAAGAAAAAAAAGAAAAAAAGAAAAAAATAAAAAATAAATAAATAAGAAGAAAGAAAGAAAGAAAAAAGAAAAACATCCATTCGACTCGTTGTTGTGTTTCGCACGCGGTCAAAGAGAAAGAACGATCTTTCTTATTTTTTACTTTTTTTTTCTTTTTTCTTTTCTCTTTTTTTTTTTTTCTTCTTCTCTTCACTCCTCGCGGAACTCCCAACGTCTCCCTATTTATGTAGACGTAATTCCACGTAGGTGTGTCTTGTTGTAATCTTATCGATACGGAAGGAAACGAGCGACGAGCAGTTATTAAATTCTAATGCATGAGAGAGTTTTATCCGCCGAAGCCGCTTCGAAGGACGATAATTGTAAAGTAGAAAGTGCAAAGAAGGAAGTAGTCGTTGTTTCGCTTGGAGCGATACGAGCTTTCTTCTACGTTAATTCAACGCGTAAAACTTTTGTATATACAAGAGTATCTATATTGATATGTATGATATAATTCTCGTACGCTTCGAGCGAAGAGCGCGCGTCCGTTTTACGTGTATGTGCGTCTTGCTTGCGTGTGTTGCGTGAACGTCAGAGTACGAAAGAGAGAAAGACTCAATAGTTGTATCATATACCGCGATAGTATTAATGCGTCTTCCTCGAAGACGACGTAATTTGTACATAAAGAATTTCCGATGGTAGTGCATAGTTTCAACGCCGTATTATTTCTCGATGTAGCAGAAAAAAAAGAAAAAAAAAAAAAAAGTAAAATAAAATGAATTTTCATTAACATTTCGCATTTTTAAGGAGAAATGGACGAGCTTAGCGACGGGCTTCGTCGTCGCTCGAGGGTAGGTAAAGAAAACAATTATTTTCTCTTGTTACGCATTTAGAAATGTTTTTAGCCAAACCCACTTTCCACGAAGATTTGTACCTACGTACAATCTACGAAGCAATGGACAACGAGCACGGAAGAACGCGAAAGAAACGGAGATGGCCGAGATTACGTTGGTACGGAGAAAAGGTGGTTAATGGTTTAATCGTTCCTCTCATCTCGCAATTAGTAATTACCTACGCACCATCTCCGCTCTCTCTCTCTCTCTCTCTTCCTTTGTATGTGTGTAGCGTGCGACGAGGTTAATGTATATTCTCGTGGCTGATCGATCAACGAGAGAGATTAAAGCAATCCCACGCGTTTATCTGATCGCGCCGAACGATCAACTAATAAACTTTGTATTTGTAATCGTTCCGGTCGTCTATTGCGATACGAACTTTGCAACTTTAATAAGGCTCTCTTGCTTGAATAAGTATCTTGTCCGATTTGTTGAAAAATAAAGCATCGAATAATGGAAAAAGATTGGGTCTCGGGGCTGAAGAAAGAGAGAAAGTATATAAATCGTCGGCGAAGACGAATGTGGAGCGGAGGATGAGGGGCGTTTTTCGGGTTCAGTCTTCGAAGGCGGCTTTTCTCTACCTTTTAGCTCTTCTCGATTGCGTGGCTCCACCTTTGGCCCCTTTCTTCCATCGGTCGGTTAACGTCGCCAGTGGCCACCGACCGGACTTCATCGCCACCTTTTCAACTGCCGTGTAATTCTGTTACACCAATCTGAAATTAAATAAATTCATTTCACGGCCTGTCAGCGAGCAATTATTTTTAGATGCAGCAGCCACTTTAAAGGGCCGCTTCGTTCCGTCGCGCCTTCGACCAACACGTACGATTCGAGCCGAGTCGTCGGCACGTCCGTGTGCGATTATTATTACGCTCCCCTCTTCCTTTCCACTTTGCCGATATTTTCGATCCTTTTCTCGATTACGTATCCCTTCCTCGTCCTACCCTTCCCCTTTAATCGAAATTAATACAACTTTTCTCTAAAAATCTAATTATATATTCCTGTACAACAACATACGTGTCTTTTTTTCTTATCTTTTTCTCTCAAATTTCGCACGTTGTCATTTCGCACTTGGAGAGTCGGGATCGTCGTCGACCTTGAAAGAAGAAAATCTCCTAAAAGTCGCATCTCCTATGCGCGCAGGTATTTTCTCGAATGGCAAAGTTCCTTAGAGAGCAGCGAGAGCGGAAAGAGACAAGAAGTGGAATAAGAGTAAGAAAAAGAAAAGGAGTAAGGAGAAGAAAAAGTTTCCTGGACGGATCGGGAACGTTGGCTGCGAGGTAAGACGATATCCTAGGGCTAAGGGAAAGGTAGAGAGGGAGGGAGAAGGCGAGAGAGGCGCGAAGGCGATCGTGTGTTACGTCGCGAGATGGGTGGAGCGAGGTGAGAGAAACAGAGAGGCGGCTCCCGAGCTTGTAATTATGTTGATACGAATGATCTGCGGCTTGCCGCAGACCGACGAGCCAGAAGAAGAAGAAGAAGAAGAAGAAGAAGAAGAAGGAGACGAAGGTATAGGGGAAGAAAAGAGGAGAAGCCCCCAGCGGTGCTCATCGACTTTTTCGCACGTTCCTTCCGTCTCTCTTTTTCGATCTTTCGTTCTTGGACCGAAGCTGCGCGTTCTCCTCCCTCTTTCACTTTCTTTCTCTGTTCCTTCTTTTCTACCTACCTCCCTCCCTCCCTCCCTCCCCCTCGTCCGGCCTTCCTCATACTTTCCGCAGTCCCCGTCTCGAGAGCGGACTTTAGAACCGTGGCGAAACCAGTTTAAGTGGTTAAGTGTAGATGTAATTGATTTCCATTTTACGAGGCCCTCTCGAGAAAGACGCTCCACCCGCCGCCGCTTTCTTCTTTCGCCGCGATACCGCTTGTCCCCTGTCATTCCCCTCTCTCTCTCTCTCTCTCTCTCTCTCTCTCTCTCTCTCTCTCTTCCTTTTTCTCATTTTTCTTTTCACTCTCTTGATCCTCCCTTCCTTGTCTTGCCTCGAACGGCTTGTAATACGCTCTATAACGTATCGGCCGCTTAATTTCTCGATGAATTTCGCGCGCGCGCGCGCGCATCTTACGGCCTTTGCCGAGTATAATCGTTTTCACACGCCTCGTTCAGGAGCGAGGTGCCTTCGAAGACACCTCGACGAGTCGAAGGGCAAGGGTGGCTAAAGGCTTTCTCGTCGAAGACGCTTCGAAAAAGAGTAGAATAGGTATCGCGAGACGAATGTTCGAGACGAATGTCCGAAGGGAACTGGAAGGTAAAGAGAGCAAAATCGTTGGGTAATTTCCACTCGAACGTAGTATTTTACGCTTTATTTTGCATTTAGTGTAATTATAGTGCACGCCGGTGCAAGCGCTTGGTAGCGCTTTATCGTTAAAACTCCGCAGGAAGAAGGAAATTCATGGACGGAATAACGACGAGAACGCGTGTGGTCCGCGCGCGTGGAATCGTGTATATATTCCGTTCGTAGAGAGAGAGAGAGAGAGAGAGAGAGAGAGAGAGAGAGAGAGAGAGAGAGAGAGAGAGAGAGAGAGAGGGTATTTTATAGAAATTCGACGAAAGGAAAGTGTAAATACGTGCCGTTTTATTCGCGATCGCTCGAGTCGAGTCTAAATAACATCGGAATCTGAGGATAAAAGCGATCCTGCACCGACCAAGAAGGAAAAAAGGGAAACGAGTCATCGGAAGTAGAAGGCTATAATTAAGTAATTAATAACGTCCGAAACTAAATCGGTCGCGTCTTGGCGTACCTTCACTGATTTATAATTATATCGAGAAAACGTTAACCAACGAGTCGCCGACGTGCCGTTTATCCTTTTTACTATTTCATTTTCAGTAAGTAATAATCTTCTTTCCTCGTCGCCGATGGGTGCCTTTGATGCATTTCATTAAGAAATACCATCTTATTAGATTCAAACTATTTTCCGTCGTTAGATCGAAGATCCGTCCCGGTTCTAATCAGGCATCTTAAGAGATTACGCCGTTCGCGGATGAATCGGTCGAGCTGAATAATGAATGAAATCACCGAGCGGAATGGAAGCTGAGAAATATTTTAATGAAAGCAACGTTATGGATGCTCGTCGGTTCCAGTCTTTTTGGAGCTTCGTCGGTATACCCTTTACCTTCTTCTCTTCCCTCTTCCATCTTTTAACGCGCGAGAAGAGGGCGAAGGCGCCAAAGTTACGATCGATACCTTAATTGCAATCGAACGAGCTATTTCGAGGTAGAAGCCGGAGGTTAATGTACCATTAAGAAGTACGCCTTACACCGAGAATAAGTCGATCCATTAAATCCTCTCCTCGATTCTGTTTGGCCAATCGTGCGAACGAAATTTTTCCATCGATGATTCGTTTCTTCTTTGTCCTTTGTTTCGTTTTTCGACTTTTCCCTCTCCTTGTGTCGATGCACAATCGTTTTTTGCGAATCCTTTGCTTCGTCGAGATGGACTCTCTCACGAGGTACGTCAAAACGCGTACCTCGTGATCGTTCGCGTATAAGAAAGAGAGGGAAAGAGGGAGACGGAGCAACGACGAAGAAAGGACAGCCACCGCGTGATCCGGCAGGAGAAGGAGAGAGACTCGACGCTGGAGAATATGTAAATTAGAAACTCCGTGTGAATGCGGAGATTTATGGAGGACCGTACACATTTCTGAGCGCAATAAATATCAGTAAGTAGCGGAGAAGATAGAGAGAGAGAGAGAGAGGGAGGGAGGGAGGGAGGGAGGGAGAGAGAAAGAGTGGGATCTCACGAGCGTACTGCTTTACACGGGTACGACACCGTTCTCCTCGTCGTCAGCGTGTGAGAGATTCTCCACCAAATTCCATGATACAGCCCGCATCGTTTTTTTTTTTATTTTCAAAGGAAAAGCAGGAAAAGGGAAAAAGGATTTTGAGCTACTCGAGATACGATATACGAAAAGTTAGCGCGTCTTGCTTTGCCTCGCAAAGGTTTAAAAACTTGGACTCGACGGCCTTCGGCGCGACGATTTATTGGCACGGCGTGCGCGCTTCTCCGGAGAGCGTGAAAGATGGATCGATAGGAGAAATGCCGAGGGAAAGAGAGATAATTTTGAAAATAAAAAGAAAAACGTTTCGACTAGTACTCGATTGGCAAGGTTACCACGGTAAATTTAAAGTTAAATATATAGAAAGAGTCATTTAGAATTTCACGCCGGCACGTATTTATCGGCTTTTAATTGCGATATCGTTTAACCGAGTTAGTCCTCTATCTTTGCTAATCGATCGGAGAAAACAATAAAAAAGAAAAAAAAAAAGTAAGCTTACTCGTTACGCAACGCAAATTCTTCTTAACACGAGACTCGCATGCGTGCGCTAATAATGCGATTAAACCGACGGATGGACTCATGCCCCGCTTATGGGATTTAAACTCAACAGGTTTGAGAGCCGCAGGCGCGCTGTTATCACTCGCGCGGGATTCTTCGAGTAGCGCGCGCACCTCGGATCGAAATAAGTTTGGTCAGCTCGTCGACGTCGCTGCTCCACGTTATCGATCGTGGATCGATTTCAAGGAGATTAAGTAGAAACGAGCGGAGCTTCGAACGGGATTACGCGAAGCGTCGTCGCCGTTGGAAAGACCCGAGCAACGTCCAATGGAAGCGGACATCGAATCGCCGCTTAAAGACTAGCTTCCACACGCAAAGTATAAATCCACATAAATTCAAAAATTTATTACATCCGCGATCGTCACTCCTGGAAAGAAGCTGGTTTGGCCGGCTAGAGGAGTGTTACTTGTTCTCTCGCTCTGACTTGAGATCGAAAGAAGAGCGAGAGAAAAGAAAGAAAGGACAAAAAAAGAAGAAAGAGAATAAAACGAAACGAGAGAGACAGAACGGAGGAAGAGAGAAGGAAGGGTGGCTTTATTATTTACAGCAGTCCGTAAGGCGTGTCACAAAGGCATTGCGGGTTTCCTCTTGAAAGTTCGACAATGTGAGCAGGATTTATGAGCGAAACTTTCAACAAAAACGTCAATGGCCCACCCTCGCCTACGAGGTATCGTGCTACTACCTAGCATGGGAATGCGCACAAATATTTTCACCATAAATCCTCCTTTTTATCTCCTTGTCCGCTTTATTTACAGTCACTCTGACCTAATCCACTGGCCTTCTCGCTCTTTCTCTCGCACCTATCTCAAGGATATCCTCTCTCTCTCTCTCTCTCTCTCTCTCTCTCTCTCTCTCTCTCTCTGCTGTGACCTGCGACTCTTCTTCGGAGATGGCGTTCATCAGTCTCGATTCTTCTTCTCTTTTGTCTACCTCATAACCGAGGAGCTCGTCGTTGTTTGCAAGAAAATAATCTACTACCAGATGAAGAGTGTAATTAGTCGAACAAGATTTACAACGCGATATTTCGTTCTCGTGGGATTTCGATCGCGTTATCTCTAGATCTAGGAAGAAGAGCGCACGCGTAATTTAGATCGATGATTTAGATCGAGTACCTAGATCGGTATCTATTTTTTTTGCGCTACTCTTTTGCCTCTTCCGTCGTACGGTGGGAAAGATATCGAAGAAACTTGAAACACTTTTCAGTTCTCCATTGTCGCCACTTTTATCGTATCTATGTATTTGCTTGGAAAACGTATTTTATGTTTCGCAACGAAATACATAGATACGATATAAAAGGTATGTGATATCTTAAAGACGCCGGCGTTTATGATTATGTTTCCCTGACAAAAAATATTTGTGAAATTCGATTGGTCCGTATAAGTTAGGTCGTGCTAAAGTCGGTTGGAATCGTTGCGGTTTGTTGATTCAACGTCAAAATGGAGGTACATGTTTGTGCGACACCAAGAGAATTCGGCGGTTGGTAGCATTGTTGAAGTCTCGCGAGGACAAGATCGTACGACGAGAGAGCGAAAGTCAACTGGCGCAGAGAAAACCGAAGGTATTGTTTGGATCCTTCGGGATCGTTGGGAAGAGCGCCCGCTGAGCCGAATGTTGACTCTCGGCTGCGGTCAGTGTGACAAAATTCACCCCTCGATTTGACACGCATCCCTGGGTGCTTCATCGACCTCCCCCTGTACTCTCGTCTCGCTTCGTTTCTCGCATCGTTTCCTTCGACTCTATCCTTACATATAGAACTATCTTTTTCTCTCCTCGCTCGAATTTTTATTTTTAAATTAACGAGCAAAGTAATCGACTAAATTAAACCTCCTCATCTTTTCTTCCAGTATTTTAAATTCCTAGATGATAATTCTTTCGCGTTGTCATCTCTCTCTTTGTAATATACATATATATTCTCTCTCTCCCTCTCTCTCTCTCTCTATCTCCTTTTTTTCGTCGTCTGGGGAGCAGAGTTTTACGATGTCGCTCTCTACGTGACGGTGCCTACAATTTTTCGAACCCAAACGCCATGCTCCCGCTGCTAACAGACCGGCACGATGCCGAGGCCAAACATCTTTTCATCAGCGTATAAAGCCGGAGGTTCTCTTCATTCAGTAACGAACCGTTAACTCGACGTAAATGGGTAGAACAAGCTTGCGACGGGTAGGGGGGCGCATCTCGTTGTCGTTGTTGTCGCGCCACGCACTGGGAGGATCTCTATTTGAGAAGGAGCGAGCGAGTGAGCGATCGAGCGAAAGAGAGAGAGAGAGAGAGAGAGAGAGAGAGAGAGAGAGAGAGAGAGAGAGAGAGAGTTTACATTCATAGAAAGTAGTTCTTTCATAGATAACTTCACGCCGCGTTAAAGATCCTAAAGTTGGTTTCCTCGGCGAAGAAAATACTCGGCAAGCTACGAAAATAGCTATACATACCATTGAAAAACGATTCATCTCGGAATCGGAAAGATTTCCAAGTAGTAGGGAAAACTCGTCGAATTCTTTGGTACATTTTTTATCGTTGCAATTTTTTCACGAGCTTTCTCAGACTTTCGAAAATGAACGAAAAGATCTTTATTCGAATATAGACGGCAACCCTGAAAATGGGCTTTTTCACGGGAAACTTCATGGCGCGTTAACGAGTCGAGTTGGCACCACACGGCTACCACCTGAGCCATTTTTCTTCCCTTTCTTCTTTCAGGTAATCGGCCACGCGTTACGCGAAATTCATTTTCGACTAAAATACTCAATGTGGTATCAAGAAAGTTAAAGGTTGTAAGGTCGGTTAAAGATGGCATCGCGCTAGCGATACGCGCAGTTCAGGAATTATTCGACAGGCAACGCTAGGAAATCTAGAGGGTTACTTCTTGGGAGTCGACTTTGGTAAGTGGTAAGGAAAGACGGAAGGAAGAGGAAGAGGAGGGGGTTGCAGAGTCGGTTTTGCGGTGGCGAGAACGCAAGCAAGAAGTGTAGTAATGCTTGCCGGCGGGCAGGCGGCAGACTATTACCACTGCATGAATATGAATGAGTCGCGTCGCGAGTAGAAGAGGGATGGCAAGAGGAGAAGAAGGAGGAGGAGGAGAAGGAGGAGGAGGATGGCCGCGGAAAACGGCCGCCAGCGAGCGTAAAGGAGGAAGGGTAAGCTTCGCTGGAGCAGGGAAGGGCGCGTTTGATCGAGCGACCGAGGCTTCGAGAGGGGAGGGGAGAGAGAGAGAGAGAGAGAGAGAGAGAGGGAGGGAAGGAGGGAAGAGAGGGAGAGGAGAGAGAAACAGAAGGAGAAACGGAAGAATGGACGGGCGAGAGGCGACGCCGGCGAGACGCGTCGGGGGAGAGCCCAAGGAAGCGAGAGTGAGAGAAGCGGCATTCAATTAGTCTCCTAGTAATTAGCCGGGAAATCTTCGGCTTTGTCGGCAAGATCCTCTTCTGACCGATACTCGAGACCCGCCCGATCCGCAAGAACCACGATCTACGTGGAAGGAGTTTGTGTGCGTGCCTACATACGCGGTGTCCACTTTCAAACGATATACATTTTCCTTCCTCCTGAAACGTAAACGTTTCAATCTTATTAGATGGAGCGCACAGAAGGTCGGGTATCGATCTTTAGATCCCTATCTTTTATACGTCTTTTTCTTTGTTCCACGCAGCTGTCTACTTTTCGAAAGTAAGATAATGGGACACCCGGTATGCCTGCATATGCAGTTCTCCATCCGCGGCTTGCGTCTCGCGCACACGCGCGTATTCGCACCAATGAGGAGGCTGCACACCTCGCTCGCGTTACGCTTTCTCGCCAGTGTGGACCCGGTCGAAGGGTCCATTTACGCGCGAGACCGAGAGAAAGAGAGAGATGCTCTTGCACTTTTTATGCGGAATTCGAACTCGAGACTGCCATGGAATTAGTCGTGCACCCGTGTATTACGCTCGTAAATTGATTTCCGCGGAGCGAAAGGTGAGGAGGCGTCCCTCAAAGCTCCGCACGCGTTCTCTCTCTCTCTCTCTCACACACACACGCACACACACACACACACACACACTGGCTCACTCTTCTTTCCTTCTTACTCTTTTACACGGCGACCATCTTGAGTCGTGACGTCAGCGGCAAGAAGAACGACCGAGAGTAAGAATTTTTATTGCAACGAGAGAAGAAAAAGAGACAAAGAGAGACCGTATTCTTTCTACTCTTATCGTACTTTTTCATGATCGTACGAATCGTATAAGAAACGCATATCCGTCGTTTCTATTTTCCGCGACTCGACCAATTTCTCTCCTGACTCTGAAGTGAAATGAGATAACGTGCTTGAAAATAGTTCTCTCGAAAGAATCGTAAGAGATAAATCATAGGCAGAGAATTGGCTTTAATCGCAGATAAGCACGAGTCGTTACCGGCTGCTTTCCGTGAAATTCTTGTACATACGTATCGGTAAACGATTCCGAAGGGTGGCTGCGTCAAAACGAGGAATAAAATAATCATTAACGTCGTCCCTATTGCTACGAACATGAAGAGTAATAGGGAAGGAGAGAAAACGTGTATCGAAGCGTTATAGACGATCCGTAGAGAGAGAGAGAGAGAGAGAGAGAGGGAGAGAGAGCAGAATCCGAGGGTGGTCTACCCTCCACTATGGGTGGGATCTCCAATCTCATGTATCACGACAAACCTAAATAGGTAACACGCACGCACCCACACACGCGTTGCCTCTTTCGTACCCTTCGTGTTACGAACGTATCCGACAAGCTCGCTACACAAGCTCCTCCAAGGGCTCGCCACCCCCGAGTTCTTCGGTGTATACCGTGCTGCCACTAAATCACCGCTAAGGGCTGCTAAATAGGAGTACTCTCTCGCCTGCCTTTCCGACCTCTCCTTCACCACCCCCCACCCCGCCCCGCCTTTCTCTCCGTGTCCCTTGAATAGTCAAGGCGTGTCTCCGGGAGTCTGCGCGACGCGCGCGCGTGTGGTCCCTTCGACCTTTTTTCAAAAAGGACTCTATGTCCATCCCAAAGTCATTTCTTTCTATTCAAAAAGACGACCATGATCCAAATGAAGTGTTTTCCGTCCGTTTGACGACCTTCGAACGAGATACGAATTGGACTAGGAGAAAAGTTGTGAGAGGATTCGTTGGAGACGTGATCGATGGGCACTCGATGGTTAATTAAAAATCAGTCGAAATTGTAGGAGTAAAAGGTCTTTGGGTGGTGCCGATTCGATCGTTTCTCGTGGAAAAGACAAGGTTCCAATTTTTTTCAATGATACACTCAAGTGCTGCCAAGAGAGAAAAAGCAAAAAGTCGAAATTAGGCAAAAAGCTTTCCCGGCCAATAGGATCCTGTATTCGCGTTAACGAGCGAAACGCGCTGCTACAGATGCGTGATAATTTACAATGATTATCGTCGTCGAGTAACGTTGTCGTTAGTCAGGGTAGGCAAGCGGTAGGTCGAGAGGAAAGGTGGAGAGGAGCCCGAGGGGTGGATACGCGGCCGCTTTGAGTTTCCCATGGCTTTGGATTACGGCAGCCGCATGCCCAGCCAATCGAGCGAAGTTTCCCGATTTGTGTGGAACCTGATACCCATGCGAAGGGTCGTGAAATCAAGATATATCGTGCGCGCAACTCGTAGAGAAGGGTCGCGACTTTACCCACCCCCAACGAGTCCTGGGATTCGATCTGTTTCTCTCTCTCTCTCTCTCTCTCTCTCTCTCTCTCTCTCTCTCTCCCTCTTTCTCGTTCTCCCCGTTCTTCTTTCTTTTCCAACAACCGCGATATATCGACTCGCCGATTTTCGGGGTATTAACGAGAATCGATCCATAGGAAGGTACACCTACAGATAGCTATATTTTACGCGCAACTCCGCCTGCTCCTTCCTATAGTTTATTGTCCCGGAATCAACAAGTTTGGACTATCGTAAAACTTTGAGCTCGTTTCGTTGTTCGAAAATCATGGCTCGGAAGGCTTCCCTTTAAACGTGGCAAAGAGCATGGCGCGGAATAAAATTAAACAAGACTGGACGTCGTAAATCTCTTATCGTTTTCATCTCGAGTATTCCATTGATCGATCGGAACGAGTGTAATATAAAATCGAGAAGGAAGGAGGAGAGTTCGCGGCAGATGTAATCTATAAGGGATAGCAAAGTTTTAACTTTGGAAACGAGCATCGAATCTAAACTCGGCGAGGCTAGATATCGTCGAGTTTGTCCAGGGAGGCTGCCCGGTGTATTGCCGTTCTTTCGAAAGCAACACCAACACCAATAACACGAGAGGTACCAGCACGAAGCTTTGCTATCGTGCGGCTATCACCCTCGGTGTTCGAGCGAAGCTAATAAATATCGGCAGGATACACTTGTGCCCGACTCTCTTCGTCCATCTTTATCCTTCTCTCTCTCCCTCGCGCGCGCTCGCCCGCTCTCTCGCTGGCTCTTCTTCCGTCGGTGCCACGTGCGTCCTATCCCATCCCAGATGACACCGTTTTTATTGGCAGTGATGCCGGCTCGTGTTTAGGGGCAATCATGGGCCAACGAAGCGACCACCGAGCAGCCCTCGGTCACCCTTTACCCCCTCGGGGCCGCTCGACCTTCCGAGATATTGCGAGACTTTCCCGAGGTCCGGCCAATCCGTTTAAATTCGACTCGAGGCTCGTGCTTCGAACTTTGCCATCCATGCTTTCGCACACGGAGATTGAATTCTTTTCTTTTTCTTCTTTCTCTCTTTCATTCTTTCTTTCTCAAATCATCTTCCATTGAACGTATCGTTCAGCTCAAGGATCAAGGGAAAATAAATTTGTGGTGAAATAATCGGAACAAGGCTTTTTTGCCGAAAGAAAAGGAGTTCAACGACATTCTCTCGTTGAAGAACGACGGGGGACGACGGGGTCGCATTCGTTAACAGATGCACCGTGGAACAATTAACACGCGATTCTATCTGTTCGCGTCTAACAACGCCTATAATAACGAGAAAGATTCTTTAACGTGGAACTTCTTTTTGCGATAAAATCGAAATTTGCTCTAGCATTGAATTTTACGACGATCTATGCGTCCGAAAGAAAAATTGATATAAAAGCAAAATGAGATAGATATCAACAAAATATTAAAGTGATCGCTCATAATCTAAACAGGAAAGAATTTAATTCACCGGTGGACGAGATATTCGTTTGCGAGAGAATAAGTATTATGTTACTTTTACCATTACATTGATTTAAAAGTATATCCTAGCTAATAGGCTCGTTATAAATATATTTTCTACCGTTTCGATTTCCATGTTGTAAGAACTGCCTTATATATCGTTACATGGCCAGATCGTGGGCGGATAATTACAACGTGCTCGCGCTTAACATTATGCAAGATCGCAGCACGTTGTAATATTAATTTCAGATTTGCCGTCGACGGCGGTCGGCTCGGAAAGTTTTCGAGCCGTGACACAGTAACGATGCAGCAAAACACGTATCGTGTTCGCACATAATTTCTGGCGGAACTTCCGTTCCGTTAAGTAATTACCTTAGCCGTCCTTCCCAAAGAGCGCTGCTTAAATTAAAGTCGATCTTTGGAAAAGCTCGACGGAAAAGGTCCGCTGAAACGATCGAATTCTATCGGACTTTTCCTATTTCGGGTCGGTGGATTTTCCAAAAAGAGAATGCGTTCTTTCGCAAGAGGGTAGAACGACGACCGGAAACGGACCATTACGAAGGAATAAGTGGCACGATTTCGCAGAAGAATACGTTTCGAGCGTTTCATTGTATTCGACGGGCCGTTCCTCGTTTCGCGAGCTTACCGGACACACTTCCTACGTACGTATAGAGGTAGGTACACCCTCTTGTCGCCTGTTTCCCCTCGACGGAGCGACGGGCTTATTATTTCGGCCGTTAAGAAAATAAACAGAAGGCAGGAAAACACGCGAGCGGAGGGCCACCGCCTCCGCGCGCGGCCACCGTTGGAAATTATAGGCGACCCAGCCAAATGGCTTGAAAAATGCTCGACCACAAATCAAGGTACAAGCTCTCTCTCTCTCTCTCTCTCTCTCATCTTTTACTCTACTCCTCCTCCTCTTCCCCCTCATTCTCTCGGTCACGGCGTGGGAGCCATCTGTCGGTTCGTTCGTCGCGGCTTCCACGTCGTCTTCGTTCCTACGCTCCTCTCTCCTTCTTTTTATTTTAAAAGGGCGGTCTTAAAGTCGCCGCCAGAGGCGCTACTTCCTCCCATTTACTTACTCGAACCCCTAATTATCTACCCCGTTGCTTCGTTCTTTCTCTCCTCTTCATCCTCGAGCCTGGGAAGGGGCGAGAAAAAGTCCAAGAGGCCGTGCGGGCGCGCTTTTCTTCGCGAATGTTCTCTTCCTGTCTGCCATAAGACTTCTCGAAGATCCCTACTTTTGTATTCAGAAGCGAAAAAGTCTTAAAAGAGGCAATAAGAATTGCTCTACGTTTTTATTCGTGCAAAGAGCGTAAAGTTTTGCGTCTGTACGGGTACTCTCTGATCGTGCTTTTCGTGTTTTTTGCCTCGGCATCTTGTACGTCGTAGACGGCGCGTTTGATCTTTTCCCGTTCGTCGATTCGTGGGTTATAAATATCGTGGTGGGGCAGGAGAAAGGAAACGACGATATCTCTCTCGCTAGATCTCTCGTGATCAAAGGTAGCCTTCGTGGATCCTTTGCTGCAATGAGAAATGTCGCTTAGACAATAGGTTCGATTATTTAGCAAGCAGCATCGCACTATCTTCTCTCATGATCGTCGTCGTCGTCGTCGTCGTCGTCGTCCATAAGAGCCACGGAGATGGAGGGCGAGAGAGAGGGAGAGGAAGGGAGGAACCTCTTGGCGTCACCGTCCACGCACGCGAAATCGTTACGTGCTAATTAACGTTTAGACATGGTACGCCGCGCCGCGTCGAAGCTTCGTTGCCTTCAATCAAGCTAATTATCTACGTAGAATCGTTTTGTTTCTATCGTTCCGTCCTCTCTTCTTCCTTGCAAATAAGTATATCGAAACTCGAAACGAAACTCCTTTCGTATTTTTCTTTAGAGTGTTCATTTGCCTGATCATTTCATAGGTGCATCCTAACAAAGAGAAAGAAGATAATTAACATTACAAAGATACGTTAAAAAGGAGTTCGCTAAACACTTGCCAAAGTTAGCTCGTTTAAAATATTTCTTCGATATATTAGTGCGGTAACCACTGTGAGGTTTTATCGACATCGATTATAGCTATTCGAGGATTGACCTTTTTGTTCGTCCCATAACGATATGGATCGTACATACTTTGGCTCACTGTATCCTAGTATGATCTAACGAATAGTTGCTCTTCTCGCGATATATACGTAGAAGGAAGCACGGTGTACAAGCCTACGTGCCGGTTGCGTCCGGTTACCTCGGCGAATCGACGCTAGAACTAAGACTCTCATTAAGACTAAAAGGCCGACTATTTCGCGCGAATATTACGAGCACGTAATCACGGATCTCCGCACGAGGCGTTCGTTAACAAACAATCCGAACCGATGCGGAAGAATAATTTTAGAACGTATCTCTCTTACCCCACGTGGGAGCACCGGTACCGTTATAAAATCGATCGAAAGTCGATCTTTACCGCGATAATTTTGCTTTTGGACCTCCGCTATCATACGTTTGCGATCATTTTCCGTGACAATTTCGTTTTCGTCTCATTAACGCGATTTTATTCGTACGCGAATGTTCTTCTCGTTACGGTTCACGTAGATCGTCGCGCACCAATGCAAAGTTCAAAATGCAAATTCGTCGAGATACCGCGCGCGATTTTGAGTATTGCATGCGCATATATATATATATATGTGTGTGTGTATACGTATGTATGATAATAATATATTATATAGGTGTATCGAGTTAAACGATATTCGACCGCCAATAGCCGACATCTGTTCGGCCGTTCCTTCAGTTCTCGATTTTGTTCTCGGTCTGCAACTCGGCAGCTGGTACTCGCGAAGCATAATCTTCGATTCCCGATGCGATTCTTTTGTCGCAAAAGAGAAATTTACAAAAGTGAGTGTCATCTATCTCCAGCGAGATTCGATAAAGAAATCGAAAAATCTAATCGAAGATTAGACACCGTAGGCGACAGTTCCAGCAATTAAGGGAATCGTATCGCGGTCCGTGACGAAAGTCGAGGGACGAGCGCTCGCTCCACGCAGTCTCCCCTTAATCTTCTTCCTTCTCTTTATCCATCTCGCGCGTCGAGGGCTTCGAACACGATGATTTAGCTACGATCGGGTCGCTCGCCTCATCCTCGTGCCACGACCCTACGCGTGCCGCCGTAACGCCGCCCTTAACAATATTAAAACCTTGAACGCTAGTTTTCTCTCTTTTTCTAGACGCGACTCAAATAACAAATTCTCGATATCGCTAATGGTAGGCACATGCCTATATAATTTTATTAAAACGGAGAAGGTGTATACGTACTACGATATTCTCTTTTCATGCTCGAATCTTCTCACATTTCCACCCTTCCAACCGACTTTTTCACGTTCTATCTTGAAATAAACCAAAGTCCTTTCTAAGATCGGTGCGTCCCTTTTAGTATTCGTTACATCCATAGATCGAAATTACGCTCTTTCACGCTCGTTGCATCCTGAAAATACGAATCTTCCCCTTGGAGAATTTTCGAGGGTCAGATCAGCTAAAGGAAGAATATAGAGAGATAGATATAAATAGAGATAGAGAGAGAGAGAGAGAGAGAGAGAGAGAGAAAGAGAGAGAGAGAGAGGGGTGGAAAGCGGACGCGTGTCTCACTCGCGGGACAAATTGTTTGGGCCGAGTCAGTTAGTCGTGCCACAATGGAGTGGCACTTGGCACAAGGAGAGAGCTCACCGACGCTGCCACCGCCTCCCTCGTTACATTACATTACATTTATCTCTCATCCGAAAGCTTTTATCCCTCCGCTCCCCGTCTCTACCGTCCTCGGTTTCGCTCGTAACCATGGAAACTCCGTGGCGAGCCACGTGGCTCGGGTGCCGACGCGCCACCCCTTCTCTTCTTGCCGAGAAGATTCGTGTTTCCCGTGGGGGCGGAGGGTGCGCTCCTCGTGCTTTCATACTGGAAGCCACGCGACAACAAATTCGCAACACCGACGATAGGGAGCTGCTGCTTTTACTACCGTTACATCTCTCCACCCCCTCGCTCTCTCTCTCTCTCTCTCTCTCTTTCACCCTCTTTATCCCCCTTGACTCACCAATTATAAGATTTTAATCAAAAGATCATATCGCTCTTTCGTTTTCTTACAATTATTAATGCCATTCCGATAAAAGCCTAATGACAAAAACGAAAGTAGAAAAATCTAGTTAGCGGAAATAGAAACGAGAAAAGTCCTATCGAATTAACTCCATGAACGTCTTTTCGCGTCGAAGCAAAAGCACCTTTAAATGTCAAAGGTCCGAACGTTTCGGGTCGTGCTATTTCGAGAAAGCTTGCTTCCCAATGACGTCTCTTTCTACGTGTCACGATCGAATAACGAAATCCGCAATTATTTCGTAAGACCGTGTTCTCACCCCCTCCCCTACTTCTCTTGAAATCCTTCCTCTCCACCTTCGCTTTTTCCCCTCCTTTTCTTTTTCCATGAATAACGACGGCGCGAGTCTGTAATCCGCGCGGCATTTAAATTGCTCATGGCCATCGAAAAAACGAAGCGAAAGAAAATAGAGGGAGAGAGAGAGAGAGAGAGAGAGAGAGAGAGAGAGATTCGAGCAGGTGCCCCGATTCGATCGCTTCTTCTCGCGTAGCATTATATTGATCGATGTACCGCAGATTACGTTTTTTATTCAAAGCCAGTGTCCGTTTGACGGTAAATTTTAATAAGCCGTAAACGAATTAAGCTCGACACGGCGTGGCCGCGGCGAACGCTTAAATCTCGCAAGACTGTACACGATCACCTTTTGACAAAATTACGAGCACCTTTGCTCTTCGCCAAGGTAATCTCGAAATAATAATTGGAATTGACCGTCGTGCGAGTTATCGCGTTGATTTTTTCGAAGCCGAACTCGCGTCGTTGCTCGCTTTATGGATAGACACGTCAAGCGAAAAGCAGGTGCAACTCGGCATGGTTTTCAGTATTTCGCCGGCACCCGCCTTTAACGACCTCAATTATAGTTCACTTAGGGGTGATCTCCGAGTCGATGATCGTCGGGGACGAGTACGAATTAGGAGCTCGAGTCGAACTCGACCGAAACTCCCCGTGAAAGGACACACCGAACGATCTTCGTCGTTAGCATGTTTCCTGGGCGCAATTTGACGATCATTTTCACATCGCCATTTGGTGCACCTTCCCCCTCTCCTCTCTCTCTCTCTCTCTGTCTGTCTGTCTCTCTGTCTGTGTCTCTTAATGTCTTCATAAAGCCCATACGATTTCAAATTCCTCCTTGTCTCTCGTCGTCTTTTCTTTTTTTGTTCCTTGGAACGTGTGTGGACGATGATACATTAAAAGGATCGTTAAAAATATCACGACATATGGGTGTCTCTGGGTCTCTCGGCTCTTTAGATCTTCCAAACGTCGTTACTTTCCTAGCAAGAACATCGTTCTGGAAACATTAATTCCTTAATTCTGTTGCGGGTAGTATAGCTGACGCGCCACGAAACCAATCGGTTTGTCTTCCCTTTATCCGTTTTGGTCGCAAAACTCGTCGCTCCGGAGCCTAAACTCGACCACGAACATTTCCGTGAGAGATTTCGTTCGGGATATCGAGAGATTCACAACTATAGACACGTTCCGCGGTTTTACAGCTTGGTTGGTTCATTTACAAAGTACCCTTCAGATTCTTATCTGAGAAACGATAAAAGCTCGAGTATCATTAGTCAGAAAGGGCCAGAGTTTATTGGCTCGTACAGGTAAGGACCATTTGGATTCCAAACACTTGTAGATGCGGTAAGCGATTGTGTCAGGTAGGCCGATAAGTCGACTAATTATCGAGACGTCCGTGCTTCCACGAGTTGGAGCAACGGCAGCAACAACGTTCGGAGACTTTGGAATTTCTCAGGATACGATCAACCGGTATTCTCGATTTATTAGCTGCTAGAGAGAATCCTTTTCTTTTCGTTCTCCTTTTTTTCGTGTCTACCCCCGCACCCTCCCCTTCCCTCGTTCTCGCTCTCTCCGTCTGTCTTTCCGAAGGATTAACCAGCAACATCTCGGAACCAGTTGGTAGATCTACGAACGATAAGCATCGATCCGTCCTGATCCGACAAACTTGTCGCAGTCCTCGCCTTTCAACGCCTCCTCCGATCCGACCTAATTTTCCGATCGGATTTCGAAAAAGGTTCGATCGGCATGCAAGCTGATAGCTACCTACATATATCCTAAACGATCGAATCTCCCCTAAACTTTCTTCCTAAAAAGAAAGAAGCATTTTTTGCTTCTTCATCGTTTAATAGTCGTGTAGAAAAATAAAAAAGTTTGATCGAAAGTATTGCTTTCGAAAAGAAAATGTTATTTCATGCGCGCATCGATAGAACACGGAACGATTAACGCTCGTAGCTGCACAGGATACGGATTGGATCGGTTTGCATCGATTTGCATCGGTTCGTTGGGTGGACGTGGCCCGTTGCAACGTCGTGTTCCACTATCGGCTAGAATCAACGCGCATCACGCAACGCTAATTTGTCTTCGATTGCCCGGCTCGCTCTGGCCGTTTCTGGCGTGGGAGATTCCACCTCCTCCTCCTCCTCTTCCTCCTCCTCCTCTTCATCGAGCCGTCTCTTTCTTTCCTTGGCACGTATCTTGTCATCCCTTTCCATTCTCCTCCTCCTCTCTTAGCGCAGCCTTTAACTTTCTACAGTTTCCTCGTCGACCTTCGTCCTTTTTCATCTTCCTTTCTTTCTCTCTCTCTCTCTCTCTCTCTCTCTCTCTCTCTCTCTCTCTCTCTCCCTCTCTCATCTTCATTCTCGTACACGGACGAGAGATCGCAAACAGCGGGCAAACGAATATCGCGGGTCATCACCAGGTTCGCGTTTCGTAATGACCGCGTCATAAATAACGTTTGTTTCAATGTTAATCTGCGGCTCGGATCAAATCTAATAAAAGTACAGAGGCGACGCGGAGCAATGCCGATGGCGATTGGCTCCTCTTCTCTTTTCTCTCGTCTCCTCTCGTCCGTTCTCGTCGGCGCGGCGAGAAGCTCCGCGGCGAGAAGCTTCTCCGCGGAGCAAGAAGGAGAGAAGAACAGGCAGAGTCGAGATGAGCGAAAGAAAGAGACGAAGGAGAGAAGGGCTCCTCGGCATTGTTCGCGGCCGCTCGCTCGTGACTCGTGACTCTTGCGACCCGGATGACCCCTAGCCTCAATTACCTCAGACACATCCGCCCGCTTACCCCTTTCCTCTCTTTATCCTCCTTCTCCTCCTCCTCCTCCCCCTTAACTTCTCCCTCCTTCGATCCCCTCCATTTCTTTTCTCGTACCTTCACCGTCCATCCGTGTCTCGTCTTCTTCCTCTCCTTCACGAACACATGCATCCTTTTTAAGCAGAGCCTTCTCTCCTTCGATACTCCTTCGAGCGAAGCGAACCTTCCGAAGGGCCATCGTGACCGCAACGATCGCCCCGATACTAAGCCAACTTAAGCTTCCTTCGCTTTTATCGTTGACCAGCACCGACGTCGATCGCATTTTTAATCCTTTCCTCGCGTTCCTCCTTAACTTCGAGGGACAAGTTCGGGGGAACGGAATAAAGGTTAGAAACGCGGAGGAGAGAATTGGAACCGCCCTTCCGAGTTAATTATTACCAACGACGAGACGATTCGAACATTGATCGGGGCATCTCGTTAATCGTATACCTTTACCTTGTAATTTACCTATCAAATCCGTATGCGTACAGATTATTCCTCCGATCGATCAATTGACTTACCTCGGATAGGACGAAATAAACGAATTGACGTACGTATCTCGACGAAATGACTTATTTTATAAGATATGTCATTTTGTCGTCTCAAAGTCGATTCGCGTCGAGTCTTCCCGCGGCTCGGCTCCGTGGTAAGATCCAAGAAGAGCGAGTCGCACGATAGCGCACGACTCGAGTCTGATTTTTAGCAACGTAGCCTCTCTCTACGTCCGTTCGATCGCGTGGATCGTGAATTATCGGGTTCCTGTTAGTTGCGTGCCGAGTCTTTACTCACACACCCTGCTCGAACGACTCTTCTCTTCACGACAGGACAATTGGCTTCGTTTCCTGATATAGTTTGCGCCTTTCCAAGTGTAACGAACGAAGGAGTCGTCTACGAGTTGCTCTTTCGCGATAGCTTTTCTTCCAAAATTTCATTCAAAATCGAATCGCTTGCGTAATCATTTCGACAAGAAGAACGCTCGCAAAATTCTTTTAACTCAAAAACAAAGAAAACAAAAAAGAGAAAAAAAGAAAAGAGAATTCGATCGGCGCAAGTTGACAACTTCCTTCCTCTCAATACCGATCGATAAGCTTCGAGATTCGATTTAAATCTTTCGAAAGAGATTCAGCGGTCGGTTGATTCGGTCACGCTTCTCGTTCGGTCTTGCTCTCTCTCTCTCTCTCTCTCTTGCTTGCTCGCTCGCTCCCTCCCTCCCTCCCTCCCTCCCTCTGGCCCTTCTTCGCTCGTTCATTCCAACCAAATAAATACAGAGGTAGGAGCAGCAGCTCGGCATGCTCACGGTTTATCCCTTGTATTCGTTTCATCCACCCGCATACTCGAGTCTATCAGAAATACACGTACCTACCATATACGTATGTCGCGGAAAGGAGATAGTAGCCAGAAGCGGTAGGAGAGAGTCGGACGGGATGGCTACGCGGGAAGAGGAAGCGAGAGAGAGAGAGAGAGAGAGAGAGAGAGAGAGAGAGAGAGGGAAGTCGAGTTGCTCGCTTCATAGCCGGCACACAATGGGATCAATATCCCGCTGGGGGATAAACCCCATAATCCCCTGGCATTTGTAGGCCACCTGCAGTCGAGCGTTTCGTCACGGACTCGCCGCACGTTTTCCTCGGTGTCACCCAACCGTCCGGATCGTTCCAAATATTTAGACAACGCGATCGGTCCGCGACTCCCATTGTCCAGAGATCCTCTGCTTTTCGCGCGAATTCCCCCATAGTTATTTTTCCTTCAATAGCCCTGAGACTACTCTTATTTGGTTTGAAACGAATTCAATGTAGTCTTCCTCTATGTTCCTCGTTGATTCTCGTCTCTCTCGATTCACGTCATCCGGGCTAAATATTAAGAGAAACGGGGTGGAGTCGTCTCACTCAATTCCTTGTTGGAACCCGAAAGTCAAGGTCGAACAGACAGATTTGTGGTAAACGAGGGACGATAGCCCGAATTGTCAAGCTTTGATCGACGAGCCATTCTCTCTTCTGAGATTTTGGAGACAGGGCGGAGATGCCAAGAGACAAGAATCTCGATCGATCACGAAGCCCGCTCGAAAGACGAGACAGCTTCTAGAACGTGGGATTACGTGGAAAGTCGAGGGTCAACGAGATCTTTTCTCTCTATTCGTAACGCGTTCTCGTAACGCAACGCGAGTACCGCCACATTGGCTTGTAATCTTTTTCTATACGTGACAATGCCGATTCTTCGAGAGAGATTCAAATGATAGGATCAAATTTTGAAAATTTGACGTCTCGAATCCTTCGCGAAAATGCTCTTTTCCATATTTTTTCTTACATAGGCATAAAGCGACGTTAGCTCTTTGAGTCTTTTCTCTTCTCGAGAATGGTATGCTTTGTACGGAGGATAGAAAAAGAAGTCATCGACGACTATTTGGTCGGCAAAACCGTCGCAAATCTTAAACGAGTCAAACACGCGTAAATCACGCGGTAACCGTACGCGAGTGCCCTTACGTTCCTTTGGTAGACGCAACCCTTATACGTCTTTCTCTTTCTCTTACACACACACACACACACACACACACACACATACTTTCTCTCTCTCTCTCTCTCTCTCTCTCTCTCTCTCTCTCTCTCTCTCTCTCAATTAAAATTAATAAACGTTTTCGTTGGAACGATATCGCACAAGGATTAGAGAGGTATAGAGAGTATTCTATTCGCCGCGATTCCCGGCAGCTTCGGAGCGGCCGTTAGAGAGCGCGTTCGCAAATTAATTCAATCAATTAATACATGCTTAAACGCGGAGGCGGCTGCGAATATCGGCGAATAATTCGATGCATCCGCACGGGTGCCATCGAAACGAGCCACGCAAAGCGTCGCCTGCGGTTCGGCACCCTCCTCTTCGCAGGAGTAACCTGCTGCTATACGTAACTACGTATATATATGCATACGTAGGTAGCTACACACATGCGTACGTAGAAATTCTGCTGCCTGCTGTCTACTGCCTGCTGCCGCATTTCGAGACTCAATCGATACCGGTGCCATTGCCGGACCGCCATTTTATTTCACGACCAAACCACCCTCTCTCTCGCTTCATCCCTCTTTCTCCCTTTTCGTCGGAGGACGAATACCAGAGTGCTCGAATAATGCGTTCTTCGATATTTCTTCAGCTACTATACTCGACGAATTGCGTCGTCGACGTGGACCGAAAAAGCTCCAACGAATTTTATCTCTCGTTTGGTAGATTGCACACACTCTCTCTCTCTCTCTCTCTCTCTCTCTCTCTGTGTGTGTCTTTTTCTCGTAAGCTTAATTAACGATTTAACGGACACATCGGATGACCGTCGGTTAATCGAGTTGTTATTAGACTGCTGTGCTGTATCATGGACTAGAAGAAAAAGTGGCAAGGAAAAAAGAAAGAATTGGCATTGGGTACCGAGATAAAGAGAGGAAAAAAAGGGGGCGCAGAAGAAAAGGTACCGGCGAGGGGGAAGGCAACCTGGACTGATTGTGAGAAGAGCGGAGAAGGAGAAAGAAAGGAGCGAAGCCGTTAATGTTTTGTGTATTCGAATAAAGAGCCGCGATGCGCGCGTTCGCACGCAAGCGGCCGTACGCTCAGGGCCGACTAATGGCTTTATAATGCCTTCATTTCGTATTAAAAGGCCGACGCGATTCGAGCTTCCAACTCGCGCCACAACGACTTTGTTGAAAGTCGAAACGCGAACGAGTCCGGGATCGCGTATTTTCGAGAAGAAAAAAGGATCGGTCTTCTTCTTCGTCTTTCCTTTTTTAACGCGTAAAAATAACCATGCGCGGGAGCTCTCAGCGTCGATGTAAAGCTTCTCAGCTTTACGACGATTGCCTGAGAGCTGTGCGCTCTTACTCTCACCGCCCCTCGCTCCGATATTTATGCCGACTTTTATGTTAATTCTTTTCATTGTAATGCCCTCCCTGCCATTTTCCTCTGCCGGCCGACGCCGAATGAGTGCCATTGGTCTTTCGCGTCAAACGCGAGAGTAATTTACGGCAAAAGGATCGACTGCTTGGAGAGCTACCAGACTCGAGAAACAGCCGTTCGTCGCTCGTCCGAGTTCCCCATCCCCACGACCAAAGGATGGAACGAGAGGATCACTCTCTCTCTCTCTCTCTCTCTCTCTCTCTCTCTCTCTCTCTCTCTCTCTTTTCGGTTCTCATTCCTAAAGAAAAATAGTTGCTTTGGATTATTTCCCGAGATCCCTCTTACCGCTATCCGACGTAATTAGATTCGAGAGGAGGATACTCATCCCCCTCCCCTACCCCAACTTTTTACCTACCAATTACGCGGTCGATTCGAGGATCGCGTGATGATTCCCTTAAACGCGCGCGCGCTATCTCTGCCGCGCCATGGGTTAACCGAACTGATCTCCGCCAACATTTGCTCGAATGCACTCACGCCAGAGTGCAAGGCAAATCACTGTGTACGCAAGATAATGGCTTCTTACCCGAAAGGATTTACCTACCAACGGACGTTGGCTCGCGTTCTACGCCCCGTTACGATTCGACTTACCGTTAAATGGGTCCGATTTAATCAAGAGGTACCTCTCGAAAGTAAACCGAATTCTCTCTAGATTAACTTTCGAATTAGTTTTCAACTGCAAATCAATTGCCACTTGCGCCCGGTACAAGAATTTATTGGAATTTATTTACAAGGATGTAGCTTGCACAGCAATGGATATGCATTTTCACAACACAAGCATTAACGATATCAACGCTCTACGCTAGTAATAATCGTCAAAGGCGATAATAGTCGTTTGAACGACGGTGGAAAATTCTTAAAACGACGTTCTTGCGTACGCCTTTAGAACTTGGTACACGAATCACCGATCGTCTATGAATGAACGACAATCTTTTGTACTCTTAAATAGAAGCGCTTTTCTTTATTTTCTTTCTTTTCTTTTTTTGTTACCAATTATAAGCGTATCACGAGATCCGAAATATTTTAAATTTTTTCCACGCGCAGTATACGGAACCGAAACATAAATAACAATAACGATAAATTGTGAGATGAAATATACAGCTTATTTTACAGGAATGGAGGGCAATAATACCGACAGGTCGCAAATAATCGTACCTACGTTACGCGATAATAGCGATGTAGATCATAGCGCACGTTGTAGTAGGTGTATAATTTTGTACGCATACAATTTGCGACCTAAGAGTATTATAACAACATACCTATGATACAGCTATACTTTCCTATAGCTATTCATATGTACATTTTTATATATACTATATATATATATATATATATACATATTATATGTATATGTATATATATATATACGCGTGTGTGTTTGGCTGTGTGTGTGTGTGTGTGCGTGTGTGTGTATGTAACGTTGTATATACATGTGTGTTGCATATATGCGGATGTACAACGTATCCTTTATGAATATACCTACGCATTATTTTGGCTTATATCGTTATTTTAAAATTATAAGGAATACATATTTACAATGTAATAAATTGTTCCGTGCGTGATTAATACGATATCGTCGTCCTTTCGTCCTTTCACCCCATTCTGTCTCACATCTCTTTTTATCAAAGAAAGTTGAAGAAAGATAAAATTATTAATAAAATTCATGGATGGACGAACGCATTCCTGTGTCGAGTGCGTTTCGAACAAGTTGCTATTTATATATCCGTCAAACGAAACGATAAAGATAGTAAGGTTCTTTCAAAAGAGAAGACCACGTTCCTTTCAGCGTTTCGTCGTTAGAAAAGATAAAGGCGTTTCAGCAGTGACCGAGGAGATCGATGATATGAAAAAGGTTGATACGTAGACAGAACGTTAAGTAAAAAGTCGACGCGTGAGAGAAACGGAAAACGACTAGTCATTCGACGAGAATCAAGAAAGAAATCCTCCACGGTTGCCAGCATTCTTAGAATAGGTCATGGGTCGCGAGAGAAGACTTCATTCTCTCTCTCTCTCTCTCTCTCTCCCTCTCTCCCTCCCTCCCTCCTCCCTCCCCCTCTCTTCCTGCTCTTTCGTTCGGCGAACTCGAAGTCGCGCACGTCTCGCGTGGTCCCAATGGGACCTTTGCCACCACAATTACCATACTGCCATTCGCGTTGTTGCCTCGAATCGGGCGTCCATCGTCTTTCCAAACATGACGACCTTTCAGCGTCTCTCGCGGGCGCACAAATGATTACTCGTCCGAGCAATTTAACACGCACTTTTAAACTTTCTTCCTCTCTTTGCACCTGCGTCAGCGTCTTGTTCGAAAAAGAGACAAAGATTAGAAAAGGAACGGCACAGCGCACGACGCACGGATAAACGTTCGGATGAGGTTCCGACTACGAGGGCGAAAGATCCTGTGCCTCTCTGCTTAGACTGTCCGTTGGCGAGGGTGTGGCCCTTCGGGAGGGCGAGGGCGAGGGCGAGGGCGCTGCCGGCGTCGCCGATTTCGGTGTGCTCGCCGTGTGATAAGGTGAGAATCGATGATGCGCCAGCGCCAAAGCCGACGGATAAAGAGGTCTAGGTGCGGCTGGACCACCGACCGAACCCTGCTGAGAGCTCGAGGCCGCTAGCTGCTGCTGTTGGTGATGATGAGCCGCCGCGAAGAGCGTAGGTCCTATCGAAGACGCCCACCATAGATGGCCGAGCTGTTGTTGCTGTTGTTGCTGTTGTTGCTGTTGCTGCTGCTGCTGTTGTTGCTGTTGCTGCTGATGATGCTGTTGCTGCTGTTGCTGTTGCTGCTGTTGTTGCTGTTGATGATGGTGACTCGTGCCGGCTGTGGTAGCGGCCGAAGCACCGGTCGCACCGGGATACACCAGAGACGGGCTCACGAGCTGAGCGTAAGGACTGACCGCCACCGCGGCGGCGGCTCTGAGCAACATTTGCGAACGTGCGGCCCACAGTGCCTTTTCCTCGAGACTGAGATTGCTAACGGCACCGGCCTGTAATTGGTCCATCTCGAAAGGCAATCGATGCGGAAACCTCAACGATTGCTGCTCCGCCAACATCGACTCCATCGTTTCCCTGAAAGGGAAGCTGCTCGATTATGCATTTAATCTTCTAACGTTGTCAACGTCTTTCTTAATACGTGGAAGGAATGATGGATTTGCAAGCTCACCTCTCAAAGTCGGTCAAACGAGACGAGTCCCGGAATCCTTTGGCGAAGGGATTACTGTCGATCTTCAATTTGGTAATCTGGAAAAAAAAACATAAGAAAAGAAGTCGCGATTTATCGGTCAAAGTCGAAGGCTCGCGTTGGCAGATGGCAACGACGCGTGGAGGAAAACGGCCGGCTGTTTCGTAACGCTTCGTTTCGCCGATCGGGAGTCAACGGTTCGTAAAATTAGAAGAAGGCGGCAAAACGATGTCCTCGATACAGCGGAAAGGGAGAATAGCGGGTTCGCTCGCGATTCCTTCGAACTATTTCCTTCTCGTACTACTTCGTCAGAATCGATCCGATCGTTTGCTCGTCTACGTAACGCTATCGTAATGACCGAGGGGAAGCGAGTCGTAGGATGGTCTTTTCGAAATCCAAGATTATAAATTACGAGAACCTAACGAGGAGGGACCGGAGCGGGGGAGGGCGGTGGGAGGGCGAGGGAGGTGGTGAGAGAGAGAGAGAGAGAGAGAGAGAGAGAGAGAGAAGCCGTTCGACTCGTACGATCAAACGACGCCTTCTTCGATTCGTACGAGTTCACATAAATGGTCTCTTTATGCCGGAGTCGAGTATAGCTCTCGAGACTATCGAGAGAGCGAATCGAAATTTAGAAAAATTATCGCTCTTGAATTCTAGCAGAAACGCGTGCTATTCGATTCACATCGTTAAACGATCCCGTAGTCCTCGACTCTCTACGTTCGAACAAAGAACTCCTCTATCCGCAGGAACCGCACTCCAATTTGGGTGCTCGTCATCGTAATATGAGAAAGTTTTTTCTAGGTGTTGGAACACAGATTGTCACGTTTGTAAAAGCCACTTTGGCTCGTCGAGGCGGAGTGGGATGAAAAGAGACGAGAACACCCCTAACGGAAATCCACCCTAAGTCGTCTCGCCCTGGCAAGTTAGGAGTTTCGCGTTACCCAAAGGGCCACCCACGGCGTTGGTACGGATACACAGGTGGCCTCGGTCACTCCGTGTCTCTTTTCTTTAACCGGAGGCTTCCTTCTTGCCTCGCCTTTCCGCAAAACTTTCAAAGAGTCTTTATCTCCAGCTTCCATTCTCCTGGGAACGAACTAACTCGCCGTACATTTTCCGTGTATTTAAGCACAAATAGAAGCCGGTGTTAGTCGCATTATTCGAAGGTGTCAACATCTTTGTTGGACCACAAGTAACGTTCATAACGAGAGAAAAAAGTTTTGCCTTTCGTTCCTTAACAATTACTTTCGAAGGATCTCGCGAAAAAAGTGGCTGGATCGCGAAAGATGGACAAACCAAAGATACAAACAGTCAAATTCAGTTTGACTTTTGTCGGCCCGTCGAAACACGGGACAGCTTGTTCTTCCGGAGTCCTCGGCCGTCCCCTTTTATGTTTTCCTCTTATCCGACACGTTCCTTCTGTCCTCCCTCGGCCTTCCGACAGAAAGAGACCTCTTGTTTCCGAAGGTCGCGTACGAGCGAGTTTATTTGTTTGGTAAAAAGAGACTGTGACGGCTGGTCGAATCGACAAAGCTCGGGAAGAGAGAGAGAGAGAGAGAGAGAGAGAGAGAGAGAGAGAGAGAGACCATCTCGTGGCAACTATCGCAAAGTAAGAGAAAGGAGGAAGAAAGAGACAAGGAGAGTGAAGTGGGTGGTCCAATTACCCTACGGTTTCGCGCTCACGAGGAGCACGTGCAACCGGTAATAAGACTCTTTCCTTCAAAGCTAAGACTAAGCCGAACTAAGCTCGAAGTGGCTCGGTTTTAGTTACGATCCCGCTGACATCATTAGCCAAACATCTGGCCCGGCACCACCGTCGACGTCGTCGCTTCCACCTCCACCTAGTATTATACCATGTCTCTTCTATTTCTTTCTTTCTTTCTTTCTTTCTTTCTTTCTTTCCTTCTTTCTTTTCCTTTTGCCTCCTTCTTCTTCTCTCCATCCCTCTCATGTGCCTCTTCACGCTCATTCATTTCTTACAAGCCCACCACCGTCTCTGCTATCTATCTCCTTCTCTCGTCGATTCTTTAACCGCCTTTAGACTTTACGATCGCAAAAGAAATGATTTTCGAGTAGGTCGCAGCTTTGATATTTTCTTCTCTCCTCGTTCCGTCGTGCCGATGCGCGATTCTACGCTCGAAAGGTCGTTGATCTCTCTTACTCTCGGTCGAACAAAATCAAATTCGTTCGATGGTCCTAACGCTCCATCGGAAATGTTCGAATCCGTGCAAACCTACGAAAGGTGTGCTCTTTTCTTACGTAACGTGTAATCCCGATGGCAACGACGGTACTCGAAGGACAGGTAGCCAATTAAGTCCAGCTGCGGAGCAGCGTCAATGAAAATTGAGAGAGAATTTGAGAACACGATGGGCGGTACTGCCTTCGAATTCGCTCTCGGCGACGAGGACGTCGACGACGACGGTAAAGAAAATTTCGCGATCGTGAAGCGCACTTTGCGTGCAAGAAGGGAACAACCAGGAAGTATACCACCAAACTACCACTCGCGCTCTTCCCTTTCTGTCCGAAAGGGAAAGAGGATCGTTTATCGATCAAGGAAGAGCACGTCTCACGCGAGGGATCGAGAGTACATGACCTTTGTTCTTTCTCAAAACGTTATTGCCCGATCGCTATTATTACGTGACAGTATTTATCCAAAGGAAGCACCTTCCTTCTCTCGCGACTAATACAAATATTCCTCGTCGAAATCTCCAACGAAGATTTGAATTTCCTGCGTCGACTAAGTAAAAATCTATTTGCCATCCGTTCTTTCTCGCTTCAAGCAACGATTCAAGCCGGGCCGGCGGACCGGGCCAACCGCGGTGTGCGAAGCATCGCAAAATGAAGCTGTAGGTAATTGACAGGGACGCTTTCACACCCGGCCCTGCCTCTAATAATAGATTTAATAGAGACACGCTCATTGAGGAAGGGGTCGCGTTTCGCTTGCGAGTACCGCCACACACACTTTAGTGCCGCTTATGCGCCTCCGACACGCTACCTCTCTCTCTCTCTCTCTCTCTTTCGTTAAATTTCTTTTCTTTATTTGTTACCCAACAACCCTCGCTACCGACTAATTTGAATTACGCGCCCGTTTTCGCTCGATCAAAGTACATCAATCCATCGTCGTTTGGACGAAAGATAAACAACAACGAATGCTTGAATTTTTTCAAGAAAATCCTCAAGGTAGTCGCCGACGAGTTTACTCTTGTTTCTCGTTACCTTCCTCCAAAGTATCGTCCACTGAAACGAGAAGACAGAGAGAGAGAGAGAGAGAGAGAGGAAGGGGGTGAGGGCGGGGGAAGGGAAAGAGCATTCGAAAGCATGGCCGTCGGCTCGCGAGCACCGTGTGTGGCTTTGAGAGAGCTACCTCCACCTCCTTCTTCATCTTCATCTTCATCTTCTTCTTCATCTTCCTCTTCTTCCTCGTCTTCCGTCCTTTCTCCCATTTGAACGCGATTATTTATGTTTTCTTTCGTTCCTCTCTCGCGAAAGCCGACGCCCGCAGCCACTAAAATCACCATCGACTCCTCCTTCAATTCCGATCGCTTCTTCTCTAGATCCTTTTAACTCTCTTTCTCTCTCTCTCTCTCTCTCTCTCTCTCTCTCTCTCTCTCTCTCTCTCTCCCGCTCTCCTCCCGTCGCAAATCCGATATACACAGGCTCGCACGGATGCGTTTCTACCGCTCGTCGCTTGAAAACCTCCCCGTTAACCGCCCTATGATCTTTCTCTTCTCTTTCTTTATTCCTCGGGCTTCTCTCTTATTTCCTCTCGTAATCGTGGTGCTCTTCGTCTCTCGGTGGCAAGTGTCTAAATTATCGTCGGACGCATATGGCGATTAGTTTTGTACTTAGAAGGACGATTCTTAGACCGTTAGGGAAATGAATTATTTTGCGTGTATAAGTTTGCCCGTTTGCCCGCATCTCTCGATCGTGGGGCTTCGATTCCCCCATCCTTCTCATCGAACGATTAATCGAAACCGATCTTTCTCTGAGAAGGGTCAAGACGTACGGACGTAGGTACATACTAATTACACGTTCGCTTTTCCACTCTTCTCGACTCGATACGCGTTCGAACGGCGATTCGATGATAGAACGATTACGATACTTGCTTCGAGGCGAATATATTCGCGTCGCAAAAGAAAACTACCAATGATATTTTTTGTTTCTTTTTTTTTTTTTGTTTTTGTTCATTTTTAAACTTTGAACGCGTGCCATCGTACACGTAAGATCTTTTCGACGATCTTCCGGGTTGAGATCGTCGTAGGATAACGCGCATGTGCCGGAGAAAAGGAGAAGCCTTCTCGCACGAAGTAGACGGACCGAACGATTAGGCGAAAGTTACGGAGCCCGTTCTTCTTTGAAGTTCCAAGTGGTCTCGAAAAAAGGCGTGCCTTCGGCGTTTATCGACTGTCGTCCCGCCGTCTCCTCGGCTTCTGGCTCGCTCGAGAGGAATCATCAGCTCGAATTTACGGATCCCTCTATCCTCTCTCTCTCTCTCTCTCTCTCTCTCTCTCTCTCTCGTTCTGTTCCTTTTCTCTTTGGCGTTCTTCCAACGTTTCCTCTTGGTCGAACGTGAACGTAAACATCAAACGGTAACAATGTTTCTACTCGCGAACTAATGCTTTTGAAAGAAATTCTACAAGCAAGATGGTATATAAAGTCACGATCGTTGACGAAGGACAGAAGATGCAGGACGATAGCGATGCGAACGAAGACGATGACGAGGTAGGTAAAGAGGGAGAAGGAAGAGGGGAGAGAGAGAGAGAGAGAGAGAAAACGTCGAGCCGACATCGCAACGGCGGTGGCAAGGGCGATAAGGAGGTGGAAGAAAGCTTGGAGAAGATCAAGAAGCGTGAAGGAGACGGAGGATAAAGAGAGAAGCAAAGCAGTTAGCTTATGAATTATGACGTGGTGCGAGCGAGAAAGACGGATCGGCACGGTCGCGGAGGTCGTTACGCGGCCAAAAGAGAGTGAGAGAGAAAAGTAGGGATATAGAGGAGGGAAAGAAAATGTAAAAAACGTGCGTGCGACGATGTGTGACTCGCACGAAGAGATGAGAGACGGAAAGAGGAAAAAAGAGTAGCCGTTGCGACTAAACGAGCTTACCCCACGACGCGACTAGGAAAAAGAGTACTGGAAGAGAGAGGAGAAGGATACGAACCGCAACGAATGGATTTTTGGACAGCCTTCGAGAGAAGCGGATGGGAAAGACGGAGACCTAATCGAGATACCAAAATCCTCTCGGCTTTGCGGATACAGAGATAAAATCATAATTCACATAGTTGTCTTGGACAACTATGGACGGGATTTCCAAAGATACAATGGGAACAAAGATTCATCATGATTTTCTCATCGTCTTGTAAACAGACTGCAAATTGACCAAAGACGAATGATACGAGTCAAACGCCGTCAAATTATCTCTTATACGAAAAGAATAACTTTTCTCTCTTGGTGTTCACCGGCCAGGAAGGAATTTCAACGCTGCCAAAGTGCATTCCATCTTTCCAATCCTTTTTCTCTTTTCTGACCACCACCGTTGCTCTCGTTCCCCTCTTTCCTTTTCACCCTTCGTCCTTAACCTTTCTATTTTCATGCGAGCGAGAGCGGGCGTTTGTTGAAAAGTCTGGAAACAGCGCGCCTCGATCGATGTTAAAAGAAAGGAAGAAGAAGAAACAGAGAAGAGAAGCCGCAAGAACGATAATGACGAGAGAACGCAGAAAGTGGAGGCTCACAAAGAAAGAGAGAGGATGAATGGTCGAGAGAGAGAGAGAGAGAGAGAGAGAGAGAGAGAAGTCGGCCCGAGGTAATTGCCAGGGCATCTCTTCGCACCTCATCATCATCATCAACAACCACGTCGTCGTCGTCGTCGTCGTCGTCGTCGTCGTCGTCGTCGTCGTCGTCGTCGTCGTCGTCGTCGTCTACGTCGCCGTCGTCGTCGCCGAGCACGTAAGAGACCTCCTGGACCACCCGTTAGTTTTCATCCTGCCTCGATCGTCGAATACGAGATGGGCCTAACCGAATTCTGATTTCCTTTCTCTCTTTCTCTTTTTCCCTCTCTCTCTCTCTCTCTCTCTCTCTCTCTCTCTCTCTCTCTCTCTCTCTGGGCACGTTCGAGTGGAAAAAAGAAAAAGCAGAACCTAACGACGTACAGTCGACTGTCCGTTGAGACGATTGCGCGATAAGTAGGGAGGGAACGCGTTAATTTCTCTTACATTAAAGCGAAGGATGGATCTATCTATCATCGAACTCGCGCATTTAGATTATTACACATGACCCGGACGATTTTCAGTCCACTTTAATGGAGTTTTAAATCGTCGAGCTATTAAACTGTCTTTAAAAGTACATAAGCGCGTGCTGCCGTGCGTTCCATCTCGAGATCGGATTCTTACTTTTCACGCACGGCTTATTCGTATTAATCTCGATCTTGTATATCTAAATATATTCTCGCACATACGTCAAAGTAGCCCCTCTTCTCTTTCTCTCTAGTAGTGGGGGAATAAGAAAGGAGAAACAGGGAATAGTATGCGTCTCCGAGAGGAATCGACGCGATGATAGAAACATAGTCGCGATCTTTGGAAAATCCGTAAGAAAAGATGAACGGGACAAGTGGAAACAGCGAAAGGATGGGTTGCGTCGAGCTCCAGATTCCAGACGTTTCAGGAAGAGGCGGAGAAGAGGGAAGGTGACGTCGGATACCAAATTGGGCCTCACACGGAGCAGCGCCGCGACGCTCGCGGAATGCGAACGTCCCCGAGAGCGAGAGCACTTCGGACCACACACGTGACGCACGTTGGGTTCTAAACGACAATCGTGAAATACGATAACTGCCTGCCGCCGTATACTCGCTCTCTCTCTCTCTCTCTCTCTTTCTCTCTCTCTCTCTCTCTCTCTCTCTCTGAATCCTGAATTGCTACGTAAGTAACTCCGGGCACATAGAAACGAGCAGGAGAGACGGAGAAAGATCGTTACTCGGACTCGCCTACGGAACCGATTCTCTTCCCTCGCTCTTTCGCCGATTTGCCGACGTTAAATCCTTGCAAATCTATTTTCATTCTCTTCGCTCCCATCTTATTTATTGTTCATTCTTGGCGTGTCAAGAGAAAAGAGTCCTCGCAGAAGCGATTGACGAGGCGACGAAAGGAGGTCAAGTTTATCGATCTCTCTTAATTTCTCTCCAAGAATCGAGACTAGCCGTAGAGACTGCTAAAATCGTTTCTAAACGAAAAGAACAAGGATGTCCCCGGTGGATAGAAGAAAGAAGAGCCCGTTCTGAGAAGAGAAAAAAAAAGGAAAAAGATAGAAAAGGAAAGGAAAGACAAAGACAGATAGATAGAGAGAGGGAGAGAGAGAGAGAGGGAGGGAGGGAGAAAAGGAAAGAAGAAGCGGCGAGTAACGTGAAACAAAGCGAAACTTACGAGCTGATTCTGATAGGCGGTGACAGCGGTGAATATGGCCTCCGGGAATATGAAGGTCTTGTACGACTCCTTTTCGAGATCAACGATGGGTTTCGCCGTGCCCGAATCTGGCCTCTTCACCAGGTGGATCCTCGGCTGGTACTTGTGCATCGAGTTCAGCACCAGCTGCAAATCGTCCGCAATTTAGATAAAGATTTACGCCTATGTACGCGACGTTTCGCAAATAAGCACAAGGTGGCTCGCAAAGAGGAGAGAGGCAACGCGCGAGAGAGGTCGTTACCTCTTAGCTCTCGGGATATCGTATCGATCTCGCGAAACGTTGAGAGAACCAGCCAGCAGCCTCTTAACTGCTCGCACAGGCCGCGCTGAATTAGCCACTGTAAACGATATTTCGCGGAAACAAACGGATTCGCCTAAATAGTCGCCGGTTCTTACTATCGTACTACGTGCCTTTTCCTTTCGAAAAAGTTTTCTTCGAAAAAGTCATATTTCACCGACGCGCCTTTTCATCTACAATACTCTCTTATATTTGTGCAAGTTTACTGTAACGCTATCGATCGCGCGGCCTTCCTTCTATTTCTCTCTTTCGAAATATGACAATTTGGATAGGATCGATAGGTTGGGACGGGACGCTTCTATTTCGAATCGTCGTCGAGGGCGACGGCAAAGTGATAGCGTTCATAATAAATGAGATTCTCGATGGAAGAAAAAGCGTATGAATTAGGAGCACTTCGCTTAGGCATTCTTGTACCATTCAAAAGAATCACTTTGCCCTCGTCCGCCGACGTGTAACACCCTGAATACAAAATGAGAGAACCGTGAAGAAACGCTCGGTCCGATCGGAGTTCCTATTTACGTCAGTCATCCGATGAATTAAGGGACCCACGAGGAGGAAGAGACAGAGACAGAAACTGAGAGAGAGAGAGAGAGAGAGAGAGAAAGAGTAAAAACCTGGCTGACAATGAGACGAGAAGAAAAAGAAGACGGAGAGGAGAGAGGAGAGGAACGACGAGGGTGCTCGAAAAAGGAGATTCTCGCGAATCATGACAAACGAGACAACGGACTGTCAAATTATCCTCCGACGAGTCGCACGAGATCGGATCGTTTAGTCGCTCGATTCCAAATTATCCAAGAAAAAGGGTTAGGTACACCGCGTAATGTCGTCGAGACAGAGAAGGTCGCGTTAACGCTAACGTAGAGAAACTTCACGAAAACGTACGCGGTCCATAAAGTATGCAACAGGTAGGCAGATCCCGACATATTCGAGTGCCACTTTAACTTTCACGGAGTAAGCGCTCACGCGGCAAAATATTTTAACAACGAACCAGACCCTATAATCTTTGTCGTTCGAACCGAACTTGCGCGTTTCTTCCTTCGACAGATCTATCGATAAATCGCTCGGAAATATATCTCTCGTGCGATTAATCCGGTTCGTGGTAAGATTCGTCGATGGGAAAAGATTGAACGTTTGTAACAAAATCGTTTAACTTTTGCGCCTCGTTAGCGATTAAAAAAGTGACTTACGTGGCCTTGCCTGTCCATGTCGTTGTTCGTAAGCTTGACTTTCTCGAAGGAGACGACTTGCTTGCGAAGTTGCTCGCCGGTGAACGGTGAGTCGGGGTGGACGTAAAGACGAGCGGGCGCCGGTGGATCGGCCTTCCCTGCTACCAACCACGAGCTTCTGTGATAAGCGTACCGGTACCTCTTGTTATCCACCGGCACGATATCCATTAAGACCGCGTACCGGCTGTCCGCCTTTAGTCCGTTGAAGGAGACGCGACAGGTCGGGAACATCCGCCTGCGATTTCATTTACAATATCTTTATGTAGCCGTTTAAATCAATTAGAATAAAAAGAGACGCTTCACGGGAAGAGGAATAGAAGGAGAAGGAAGAACATTTTCATAGTAATATTTTCGCTCTAGAACCGTTTAGAGAGAAGCACTCGCTACCGGTCTCTTTGTTTTTTCTAGCCCCTCTATCCCGAGCTACCCAGCGGCGCTCGATCATTTATTCATAATCCACCTGATCGAGGTCAGCGTTGGAGCCAATTTTAAACTGCGATAAACATCCGCGCGATAACGTATACCCGCGCTCCGTTCAGAGTAGAAGGAAAGAAAGGAAGCGCGGAGAGAGAGAGAGAGAGAGAGAGAGAGAGAGAGAAAGAGAGAGAGAGAGAGTGTTCAGAGATCTGAAAAACTATCCTAGATAATCTCGTCGCGAGCGAGGCACGGCCTTCGAAGCTGTGGACCGCGAAAGAGAATATCATCGAGAAGAGGCAAAAGAAAACTAAAAAGAAAGACGTGGAGGAGAAGGAGGAAGGATAAAAGAGCAGAAGCAAAGTGAAATAAAATGGTCGCGATCGTAGCCACCGAGAAGGAACTCGTTCCGAAACGACGAATCGACGATGTAACGATCTATTTTTCGTGTTTTCATAGCGCGCTTTCTGCTCGATCCTCTCTCCACCCCTCCCCCTCGCTCTCTCTCTTTCTCTCTCACTCTCTGGACGACAAGGTGCGCGAGCGTACAGTGTCCCACGTTCACACATGAAACACGCCCTTAACACTGCTCACGGTCACTCCTGTGGACCGGCGAGGGGTACCTCCTCGTTGGGCCTCATCGAGGCTACGGGTCCCATGGCGCGAATGTTTTGCCTCGGAGGCCAAACATTAATACCGTGTCGGGAACCCCGCTGGTTCGACCACTAAAACGCGGGGACACCCGCCGATCTTATCTACGTCCTCTCCTCGGTCCTTGTCGACTCGGGTATGCATTCATCCCGGCGCAGCGCCACGAGCGTGAGTAATGCTTTTATTTATCAAGCCGTCCTTTGTTAATGAATTGAACTTTGGACCACGAAGGTAGATTCTCTCTCTCTCTCTCTCTCTCTCTCTCTCTTTCTCTCTCTCCCTCTCCCTATCTCTCCCTTCCTTTCTACCACTCTCGGCAATTTCTCTCGTGACCCAAAGGCGTACACGAGAGATGCCAGGAGGATTATCCCTAGGAAGTCGATGATCCAAAGTGACGGACTAACGGGAGTCTATCGAGCTCTCGATCGAGAACTCACCCTCTTCTTTCCAACGTAAAGTGTACGGCAGACCAGTTTCAATGGCCACTCTCTGGGAAGTCGCGTTTCAAAAGTCAACTTGGAGTGGATGATGGATGAAAGCGAGAATTCGAGTAGGTATTTCTTAACGTCCTTTATCAACATCGACGAGTTCATAATACGAGGATCGTTTCGTAGCGTCTATTAAAACGATTTTATGTTTTATCCAACTAAATCTCAAAGTCGATGAAAGAAATTTGAACGTCAACGATCGCAGCGTGCGAAGGAAGGACTTTATCATTAAACTCGTAGAGAGAGTATCGGGGGTGGTAAAAAGGTCGCTGATGGCGACGGCGCAGACGCGTCGTCTACCAAAGGGAGGTGGAGTATAAGAAGTAGCGAAGGGTGAGGAAGCTCTGCCCTTAAAATTCTACGAAAGGAAAGGAAAAGGGGAGAAACGAGAGGGACGTGCCCGGAGGTACTTTCGAGTAGCTGAAAAGGGGTGGTCGCGTCGGCGATGGCGATGCTTCTGGTAGTAGCGATGGTAGTGCTGGTGGTCGTGGTAGTGGTGATGGTGGTGCTGTTGTCGTAGTGCCAGTGCTGCTGCTGCTGCTGCTGCTGCTGCTGCTGCTGCTGCTGCTGCTGCTACTGCTGCTACCGTTCTTCGAGAGGAATGAAAGAGAGTGGGGAGAGGTAAGTTGACGGTTGAAGGGAGCGACGACCAGCGCCGCGACGCAGATCTAATTACTGACGCACGAGTAAGCGCCCAACCGGCTGGAGGAATCCCTTACGAGAGAAAGGAAGGAGGTGGGGGGACAACGAAGAAGGAAGGGCTTTAGGGACCGTATTGCCGTCGTAGCGGGCAATTAGGCGCGCGCCGATCCTCTGCCTTCGTTCAACTTCTCCAAGCAGCTTTTCTTCTCCTTTGCTCCTCGTCTTCTTTCTGTACGCCCTTACGACTTTTGCATTTTACGAAAAGATCTCTCTCTTTCTCTCTCTCTCTCTCTCTATATATATATATATATATATGTATATATAAATATATATGTATGTATATATATACATGTATATATATATATATACGTACACACATGTATATATATATATACAGATAGATAGATATATCGCCCCCATCATTTTTACGTCCTAGTGCAATATTCGATAAGGATTCTCGAACAATTTCTGATACGCAGGAGAAAGGTAAAGCTTTTCTCAGGGGTTGACTAAATATTTAGTTGGCAGCCAGATGGTTCTCGTTCGTTCTCGTGGGTGTCGTATCGTGACCCGTACACCACATCCAGATTGAATTCATTCGAAAGCGTGCGAGCAATCCTCTAACGTGTCCGAGACGATACGAAAGAAGGGTCAGAGATTTGAAAGGCAAGAGGGGGCAGGCGTAACGAGAAAGAGTTAATGGTCCGACATCGTCATCGACAAATGGAAACGTTGATCCATTAGCGAAACCATCGTCCCATGGGACGACATGTCTCCTGGCTGGCCGTCGCGCGGGCTTTACTCCCAACTGGTCCTGACCTCATAACGCGATAGAGGCGAGCGCGCGAGCGAACAAGTTATATCGTAAAAGCGTAAGCGGTCGCTCGACTCGCGACAAATAATTTACGATGATGTCTTGCCTTGCCAAGTGTCATCCGGGCTTTCGTCGTTGGAAACCTGACGATCAAACTCGTCAGGACGATGATGGAAATTTAACTTTTCGCGAACGTCGTAAGGACAAGTCGCGTCCGTGCGCACCTACGCGATTTGATCTTCTTAAGAAATTAGCATTTATAAGATACGTCATGGTGAAAGATATTTCCCTTGCCTTCCGGTCTTGGTGATGATCATCTCGGTGCCTAGCTCGTTGAACTTATCCCAAAGATCTTTGGTTTCCAGATGACAAACGACGTGCTTGAGCTCCTCGCAATTCCATCGTTCCTGAAGCAACGGATTAACGGGCGAGGCTCCTTTTCCGCTCGTACTTCCGGCGTCATCCGTTTCCGGCTCGTCCTCGGCGTTGATCGATTCCTGAACCGACTGGTGTGATCCACGGACGACACCAGAACCGCTTGGTTCCCTTTCTGCAATCAAAATTTCGTCCTAGGTACTTTTTCTTATCGCATACGCATTATTAAATAAAACGATTCGATACCGTGTGCGACTATAAAAAAATTTTCGATATATAGCTAGGTAGATTGGTAGGTAGATGGGGGTAGGTGGGGGATATTTCGAATGTGCGAGCGGTTCTCCCTCTAAATAGTCTTGTCAAAGATACATCGGGGAGGAATCGGCAAGGAAAAAGACTAAAACTTCCGGCGCTAGTCGACGGTTAAGGATTGATCGACAGCACCGAGTGTCGCCTCGAGAGATATAGAAAGGATTTTCGTTCGAGCAAACATTTGTCACGATGGCATCGTTCGCGCTCGTTTTTACCCCGTTTGTCGACGGGCCAGCCGAAAGCCAAAAATAACGATCTTCTTTAAAGGACGAACGAGTGAATGAACTACTTCGCCTTCTCTTAATGAATATTTCAATGTGCCGAGTTACCGAGATAGAATCGATTTGTGGGATATTCTCCCTTCTTTCTTCTTTTCTTTACCTTTTAACCGTACTAATTAATCTATAAATAATTAATCATAATGTTACACTTGAATGTTACTTCCAGATTATTCGCTTTTATTACCATCTACCTACTTCCATTCTCGCAGTCCTTTTCGCTCGCGATTTAAAAAGCGTCCCGTTAATTTCATTCGTCGAAGATTCATTTACGTGCACCGATCGAAATACTCTCTGTGTATTTAAAAACTTATTACGCGTCATTTTAGCCATTAGACTACGACGTTCGGTCTCGAGTGGCTTTGTAAAAAATCAAAGCAGCCGTCGATTGTGTGCAGGGAAGAAAAGCGAATATTGCGGTAACGTTCGGTCGGCGCACCGTGACAAGTAATAAATCAAGTATCGCTTACACTGGCTTAGCGCGTTTCGAACGATCGCGATTAACTACCGAGTTTATCGTCTTTCGAGACGGCCGTCGCTCTCGATAGAGTCATTCGATACGAATTGCGATCGCTCGGGGCGACGCCGACGTTTCCCTCCCTCCTCCGGCTCGTTTCGGCTTAGGCGCTACGAGAGATCCTAATAGCACGACGTAATTTCGTAATAGTCAATTTCTTTGACAAATCATTCGATTCACGTGAGAATCTACTGGTGAGTCACGCCACGTCGAACGATACAAGCGAATCGTCGCGAAAAAAATTTTTCCCTTTCGACTTAATCGCCGATAAGCGATTGTCCCCTTCGACACCCTTGCCCAATTAATTATTGAGTTAGGTCATCGTGGAGGACCGAGGTAGCGAATAAGGATAATGAAATCGCGTGCGGATAATCTCGCGAGTTCGTTCGGGAATCGCATTCTCGAAACACGCCGAACGCAACGTCGAAATACTCTCTCTTCGCGATTAAAAACGACCCCGGCAAAGGAAATCACTGTTATCGGCCTAAGCGGTAATTTGTACTTTAATTATCCGCCAGCGAGAATTCTTGCGCAAACAACGACCGGATCTTCCCCATCTCTTGCGCGCTCCCCTGCTACCTGAGATTCGATCTACGAATTACGACGATGGAGACGTCGTCGAGCCTTGTTCAAATTTCTATCGGTTCGCGAGCATATATATGTATATATCTACCTCCCCGTAATTAAGTAGAAATAAGGTACCTACACGTAAAAGGAATCTTTTTCGTTTCTTCGAAAGTGGGAGTGCTGCGCGCGCGCGGAAAAAATCTAATTATCCACTTAGAAGCGGTCTTGCTTTAGTTTAGCGTTATTATCTTCGACCTCGCCAACGTGTTGGTACCTACTGAAATTATGAATACCTGTCTTAGATAAACTAAGAAGTTTTGCGCCGTCCGGCCGAGTTCTCATAGGAAACTGGGAAAGGCCACGTTCAGCTTACCTTTTACACGCGAGATAAACAGAGAGAGAGAGAGAGAGAGAGAGAGAGAGAGAGCGAAGGTGGGTTACACGAGAGGTGGGTTACAATATCATCGTTCCTTCGTTCGCGTTTCCGTTCGTCGAGAACAAAGGAAATTTTCACGAGCCAACAAGCATTTTGCTGAATATTTTACAATCTTTAATTTATCCTAACGAACATAATCGGAAACAGATGCGCTTTCCTCCGACTTTCACCGAAACGCCAAGAAAACGTCCGAAAAAATACTAATTGCTCGGAATTACTAAAGATCGCTTTTCGCTCGGAATCGCTAGCCTCCTCGGAGAATTACTCTTACCTTCGTAAGGTGCGTGAAAAGAGGAAGAGGAAAAGTGCTCCTCTCGTGCACGAGAATCCTAAGATGACTTACGTAATCGTACGCGATTCGATTCGTCGAGTATACCGAGGATCGCGCGTTACAAATACTCGTGATTCTACCATATAAGACGCCATCTTGAGCGATTAGCGGCCATTCCTGTGCGATACGACGTTGGACTCGGAGGATCTTCGGGTTTCGAGGAAGAGCCTCCTTTCGAATCGTCGAATCGCGAGCTATTTCGCTCGGATTCCACTTTGCCGGCCAACGCGGATGGTCAATTAATTTCTCGCGCGAGACATCAACGTGCGAAATTGATAGCCGGCAGCCGACATGGCCGACAAGTCGTAACTGTCCGTTACAAAGTTTACTGCGCTTTCCTTCGATGAAGGAACCTTATAGCATTAAAGCGACTAATCGATAAAGACCGTTTCTACCCCTATTCTAGGTGCCTATGTCGCGTGTCCATTCAATTTTGGCGATTCGATGAGAACAGAGTCATTAATAATCCTCGACTTATTATAAATGTCTCGTCTCATCGCGCATTCTTTTTCCCCCCTTCTCTTCGAAGACGTTCCTCCAATTTATTCCCGCGTATTTCACTCGAGTCTCTCACACACCCGCTTCTCTCGACCTCGACGGAAATATCGCATTTTGATTATTTTACGAGGACACATTAGCTTCCTTTTTCGCAAACTACACGTTAAATCCTTTTAATCGCTCCAGATAGACGAGTATTCTTTTCCGAGTAATATTATATCGGTAGGTATCTATATCTATATTTGTACGATAAACAACACCGAAGACTAATTATATTTTTTTAATGTCTTCCAAAAATATCTACTCTATTGTCGAAAAGAAAGATTTGTGGCGTTCGCGAGATGTCGACGGAAGTCGATTTTTTTTTTACTTCTGGCCCCCCCCCCCCTACCGAAGGGGTGGGTGACGGTGATACGCCAGATAATAAGTAGGTAATTATATTGTCGATGCTGTCGGCCATCTTGGCGTTATATAAAATGATTAAACGGACTCTACTTGAAGAGATTTCCTGACGACGAAGGAAAAAGTGTAAAAAAATAATAAAACTAAACGTGGTACCGGACGAAGACGTTCGATGATTGGTCGGTAGCAGACGAAACGCGTCGACTGAAAAACGATCACTAAAAATACTTGGTAACGTTGCCGTTGGCATCGTCGAAGCGATAAAACGGCCGTCTCGAGGCGGAGACGAGGACGAGGACGAGGACGACGACGACGACGACGAGATGATCGTGGCCACGTGAGGGAGGATAGCGAGAGAAACATAGGAGCGCAAAAACGCAACTAAATCACGAGCTCGACCGCCGCGATCCTCGCCGTTCTAGAGCCATCCTAATTGGTACGTAAGGAAATGCACTGCGTGTGTGGTCCGTCAACCGCGTATTTTTATTCGACACAGTCAACGGCAGTGTTAAACGACTGACGAAACGGATGACGAGCGCGTCTCTGGATCGCTCTGTTCTCTCCACCTCTTTCTCCTCACGCCCCTCTTTCTCTCTATCCATCTCCCGCTCGAGGGAGTTTACGAGCAACGCCAGAAGCATTTCGTTGCCCACTCTCTCTCCCTCTCTCTCCCTCTCTCTCTCTCTCTCTCTATCTATCTATCTATCTCTATATCGCGCGCGTTTGCGCGAGATCTCTCTTGCTCGCTCTTTCTCCGAGTGAATTACGATCGCGACTCCGAGCACGACGGATCAAAGAGTCTCCTTTTCAAAACAGAACAGATCGCGCGCCAGCCACGAGCCGAGAAAGAAAAGCTCCTAGAGAATTGATCTATTTCGATTGTGCCAATCTACCCTTCACGTGCACGATGCAATAAACCTTTTGCGAAACTCGACACGATTTTTCTTTCCGATTATAGATATGTATCTACCTACCTACCTACCCACCTACCTACTTACCTACCTACCTACCTACCTACCTACCTACCTACCTACCTACCTACCTACCTACCTACCTGTCTATCCAATTCTTTTTCCTTAAATCACGGAAATCCGCGATCAAGTAAGAACGCTATCAACACGAATAGATTAAGGAGGATTATTAAAGGCAATCGAGAGCAACGTCGTACCGCTCGACGATTCCGTCCACTTATCTTCCCTTTCGCTTATTCTTTTTCTTTCTTTATCGAAGCTTAACGGCGGACGACGTTCTTCCTGTACGTATCGATGACGAGCCGTTAACGATAACGAGCGGCCTACGGAGCTTCGCTAAAAGATTGTTGCTCCTCTCTCTATCGCATCTAGATATCTATACCGAGTATTTAAGATTAATGATCTTGTCGACGCGATACCAACCATGTAAAATAATTTCACATCGCTTTGGTCAGATCTTTCGAGCGCAATGTTTGCAGGTACAATCTATGCATCGCCTTCCTAAAAATTCAAACGTAACTTGTATATATAATACTTTTTCATCGATTCACAAACGCGCGAATACTTTGTATCTTCTTAATAGGAAAGGAAAAAGAGAAGGTAATCAATCGATGGAAAATAATCGGGAAAGATAATCGATGCAAAAATTACGAGGTCGTTTATCGGCTAGATGAAAAAGCGAATAAAGTATTAAACGCGTTAACGGATGACGATAGAGAAAGACAGGCGTCGATCGATCAATCTGTCGGCAGGTAATTAAAACGACCATTGCGCGTTCCTATACGAAACATAAATCGACGATTCCGAGCACTAGATCAGGCTACTTTTTTCATCGCAACGCGATAAACATTCTTTCTCGCCTTGATCTTAGACGGCGCAAGAAATCGATCGGTCAATTATTCTCTTTAACGGATCCTCTATCATTAATAGGCGCTTTCGTATGCATCGATAATCGATCTTGACTGATCGAGATCGCGATCGCGATACGAACTGAAAATAATTTGAACGAGCAACGATCGATAATTTTCGATATTGCGGTAAATCGAAGAGATTCGCTTTTACTACCAGTCTATATTCTCGCTCGAACGTACACGTTCTTCTTACTTTTTACATCGATTCTTCTCCTTGATCGATCACGCAAGAGATCGAGGGACGCAAACGTTCGCTATCGAACGAAACGAAGATATGCGAGCTATTTAAAGGATATAAAAGGACGAATACGTTGAAAATTTTCTTATTTACCGACGAAGGAAGTAAAACTCGGTCATTGTTAGCGGAGTAAATTGCAAAGGCATAGCTCTTAGCTATTTCAAAGAGCTATTATAGATCGTGTACCGCCCCTATGACGCATGCGAGTCGATTACCCGGCACGCCTTGTCGATCATTCGATCGATTCTTAAAAATCCTCGATGGTATTTCGCTTAGGCATAAATGAAAATCAACCAAGACGATTGCTCCGATCGTCAGAGATTGTGCGGCGCAGTTTAATGCGTCAAGAAGAATAAGCCTTGCGTCGATGGCACGCTAAACGCGTGCTTCGCGGTTCCTCTCGCTTTCCTTTTACAAACATAAACGTGTGTATATCTTGATTTTACGGGAAGATACGCGATAAAGAGATCGCGATATCCGTCCCGCGACTTCCTCCCGATACGGAGGATCGAATGGACCGATAATCTTCGCGACACCGTTGCTCCTACTCACGCTTTCTCGAGGCTATCTGCCGTCTTCTTCCTTTTGCTGTCCCGGCCATGCCCGAGGACGACGATGAATCGAGAGACGGATAATGATCGCACAATCTTGATACTTGGGGATGCAAAAACGATCTAATGGAGCCGCCTAACTACGAGCGTACCGAATCGCTATGCAAATCCAACGGTTCACGGTTGAAACTCTCGATGGAGCTGTACCGGTGGTCTTTCTTCTCTCTTTCCGACATATGCACACGTGTGAAACATTCCCGTCGTTATTACACGCTCCATCGATTATCCTATGAGAAATTTATAAACCTACTGTAAAAGCATTTCGATGATTTCCCTCCCCCCACCCCCGCCCTGTTCATTCTTTGTCGTCGAGATCGAACGTTTACAAGAAAGAAAGAACCTAAATAATGATTTACATTGAAAATTATCGCTGAATAGAGCCGCCTACCTCTAAAGCTGAACTACCTCTTACTTTCCTATGTACTCAGGATGGCCATTTGGGATAATTGATGCTTCGTCGCTTTACCTTACAACGTCGAATGCGAACGAACGGTTTCAACGTAACGAGTACACTCAAGGCACGCTTACCGACATAGAAACAAGTACCCATTTAACGAGCAAGTCATATTTTGAAACGGCGTAAACGAAATAGAAACGATCGCGAGTATCTTTCCTTATTATCTTTCCCGCCGATCCTACGATCTTCTTTCTTTCTTTAGATCGAACTTTGAAGTGAAAAGCTTCAGGAAGAGAGAGAGAGAGAGAGAGAGAGAGAGAGAGAGAGAGAGAGAGAGAGAGAGAGAGAGAGAGAGAGAGAAAAAAGGCCCTTCCTTTAAACAAAGACGACGCGAGCCAAGATCGGTTTTACTCTCGTAGGAACACGTTTTGTTCCTACGTAAATATTCGATAGTAAAAATAAATTCTCCCAACTCTCTGGACGCACCCTGGCATCGCGAGACCCATTCGAGGCGTGAAAACAAACCTCGCTGGGACAAAGATCGATCCTCGAAGAACTCTCTTCTTGCCTCTTCCCTTTCTTTCTCTCGCGATTTTACGATAGGCGCGACGTAGGTACCTACTTACGTACAACAGGGCTTTGCCTGATTTATTTCAGTGCGTTCCGACGAGCGATCGTGCTGGAATAATATCGAGTATAAAATTCGAAACGACTCGCGCTCGTTCGATGACGAACAAACCGAACGTCGACGGTGCGTTTTGTCATTTTATTCTTTGATCCTTCTTAATTCCTCCATTTTCCTCTCTATTCTTTCTTTTTTTTTTTTTTTTTTCTTTTCTTTTTCCTTTTTTCGTTCCAAGGGTAAATTCGAAATTCGAAGAAACAGCGACATGGCCTGGCTGCTGCTCGAGCATCGTTTACCGCAGTTTTGCAAATTTATTAGACCGCCCGTTTCCTCTACTTCGTCGCAAGTAGAAAAATTCTACGTCACGAAGGAGAATATTATGGAACGACTTTCCCGATAAACTCGACCATTCTATTCCATTCTATTCTATTCTACGAAGGCTATCCTCAAAGAATTTCTATAGTATTGTGCAGGTGTTGTGCTATCGCTTGATACGATTCG
>NC_140813.1:202500-307500 GCF_050613455.1 Vespa mandarinia | reverse complement strand
GGAAATTACCTCGCGCGATAAATACGCTGCCAGCTATATGTGTGTGTGTGTGTGTGTGTGTTGTCGGCGATCGTGAATGATATCATCAGCGAATTATCGTAATTACATACTTCGGAGGTATTTCAAAGCGACGCGAGCTATTATTGAAAATTAGACGAGCTTGCGCAAATCAATTCGATGAGAGCGTTATGTTATTACCCTTACCAGGAGGTAAACGCGATCGTTTACGCGCACAACATAATCCGCAAACAATTTCTCCCATCGGCCTTTCTTTTCCTTCTTTTCTTCGGCTCGTCGCCGAAGTATTCTCCCATGACCGTTTTGTCGTTCGACAAAAACGAGGGATTCTATAAATCGCACTCGACTTTCATAAAAATCGAGAGAATAAGAAGACGCGAGCGTAAGAAGGAAACGAATCTACTCTCTCGTTACTCTTTAAGCGTGAATCTTTTCGCTCGCTCGCTGCCGCCGCGCTCCTTGCTCGGTTAGAATCATAATGAAAAAAATGCTTGTTGCGTATAATCGCCGCTTATCTAGCTCGTTAAGGCTTCTAATTGACAAGCCGTTAACATCGTCTATGCGAGAAACTCTAATTAACAACGCGCTACTATTAGATCCGATCTTGGATTCTTAATTGCCCTCACGTCAGGTTACTATCCTGCTCGTCTAACGAAACGGAACGACATAGAGAGTGGTACGGTTTAGCGCGATTTTCCTTGATCATCGAGAAACTCAAGATAGAAGAGTAAAATATAAAAGAATAAAATATCGCGAACGACCAAAGCTGCTACGGAAGGAGGCCGCTCCTTTTGAAGTGGTTTTTCGTTAGGTCGCAAGTATTAAACGACTTCACCTGATCGTAACGTAGACGGTAACGTAGCACTAACCTCGGTAGTAACTTTCTAAGGCCAGACCAACTTTATTCCGTTAAACAAAGAAAAAAAACACAAAACGAGAGGAAGAGCCGAAACGAGCGGAAGCGGTCTCGGCGGTCTCTTTGATTCCATCAAACGCGACCGAGAGCAGAGCAGTCGTTTTAGACGGAGCGTTAGAAAGGCGCGCGTTCATGCGCACGTGCTGCACCAAGAGATAACCAAGGCGAGACTTATACGCGACTACGTTGCTCTCGGAAGAGGAAAGAATCTAACGAACACGAGCATTCTCAGAAAAATCATCGACAAATTCGTCTATTTACCTTATACCTTACTTATATTATTAGCAGAGGAAAACTATAATAGCCTTTATCCGTGACACACGTCTTCTCTCTTTTTCTCTCTCTCTCTCTCTCTCTCTCTCTCTCTCTCTCTCTCTCTCTCGTTCCTAGGGAATATAGGTCATGAATATAAATCGTCCCTTACATCTCTAACGATAGAGCGCGCGGAATAACGAAGCGTTTATCTAGACGCGGACTATATGTGGGTATATAGGGAGGCTGCTATCGCGAATGCGTCGACGCGAGCACCACTTTTATCGATAGCGAGCGTATCGATAGTACGTACCTACGTACCTACGTGTGTCTACACGTTTCGATCGATAAAATAATATATTCATATACGCGTATAAATATATATAGCAGCAACGTGTACGCGTGCATTCGCACTACCGACCCTCTTTTCCCGCTAGAAGAGTTATAAGCGTTCGATGCCGAGTAAAACGACTCGTGACTCGTACGTACGTTAAGCTTTCGCCGTATCGAAAAGCGTCGAATGCTTTACGACGGCGCCTCCCTCGTGGTGTATACCCTGAGATACGACTTTGATATTTAATATATTTCATCCTTTTCCACCTTTACCTATCGCGAGAACCGGCCATTTATACTAACGACCCTTGTAAAAAGGAGAAAGAGGGGAAGATCTTCACTCTCAAAGCTTCAACAACGCGTTTCGTTAATGATTTTTAAAAAGAGTCCTTCTTTTTTTAGTAACAAGAAAAAGTATACAAATCCTGCGTTAAAGGAACGATAACTCTCGTACTAGAAAATTTATTAAAAGTATACAAACCCGTTGGGTGCGATGGAGATAGAGAGGAGGAAGATTTTTGTCTATAAATCAATATCGAACGTAAGAAAATTCTCAGTCAAAAAAAATAAAGAAAGTCGTCGAAGGAGCGCACAGTACATCACATATTTACATGGTAAACTATTAATCTCTTGGAAAGAGACTACCAAAGTGTCCCGAATCGGTGAGGGCGTTTCCTTGGCTCACCTATACAGAAAGAGAGATAGTCACGTATAAAAAGAAAAGGAGAGAAAGGAAGAAATGCCGATGGACCTCCCAATGGAGTTTCGAGATCCGTGGCTACTCTTCGATCGCCACAAGGTAGTCCTCGGGGTTGATGCTTCATTTGGGGAGAGCCCGTAATCTGCTTAGTCTGACGCTGATCCGGACAAATCGCCGCGCGGTTACGCGGCACTTATTCTCGTCTTTCGATGCTCTTTCCCTCCTTCCGCGCGTCCTTCCATCTCTCCCATCCTCACAACTTTCTTCTCCCCCTCGCCCTCCAACGTTTTGCTCGCTTCAATCTGATTAACGGCGATGTCGATCGCTCGATACCGACTTGGAAAAGAGCCATGGCTTTCGATCATTCCAAGAGAATCACCAAGGAATCTTTTCCGATCTTTTAAACTCTCCCTATGAATTTTTCTTTAAGGAAATTGTCGTGACGTGATTTTTGCAAAGTTTCGAAAAAGGAAAAGGAAAAGAAAGAAAAAAGAAACTGCTTCCATTTGCGGGCAAAAAGTAGCGACGGTTACTGTCCGTGTTACTGATCGAAGAAGGATCAACGGGTCTTATAACTCGACGTTAACTCGATGTTCCCGATCGCGGATGCATTTGGGTATTTGTGGTTTTCGCGTGGTTCGACGCGATACGGGCACGCGTGACGGGCGCACAGTTTGCGACCATCTCGCGGTTCGATATTTCATAATACCATTAAAGAACGAACGAGAATCTCTACCTTCGACTCCACCTCCAGGCATTGGCCCTCTGTCACTCTCCGCAGGACGACGGTGAGCTAAACAGTCTCGCGTGACAGCTCTCGCAACAATTCTCGCAACAACTCGCGCAACAGCTCGTGCAACGCTCGTAACAAATTGGACTTTGACGGCCGTCGGCTTGCCAGCCGGAGAAGAATAATGCTCGGCTAAAAGAGAATGAGAAAGAAAGAGTGCCACCCCTCTTGACTTTTTTAAACTAACCGCGATAGCCTGCTACCCTTTTCCTTCCAACTCAAAATCGATCGCGTATCGGCAAGCAATTTCTTTTTATTTATTATCTTTCACGTACTCGCCCGGACTCGGAGCTGACATAAAGCCAACATTTTCTTCTTCCTCTCTCTCTCTCTTTCATCCTTACTCTGACTTTTCTTTTTCAAGCTCCGAACGAAATAAATATCACGAGGTCGGTCGACGTAAAAAACACTGAAAATTATACGGGCCGCTGGTTGAATTAAAAAGCTGTCTCTCTCTCTCTCTCTTTCTCTCTCGGTGCTGCTCCCGGTTGTTATTCGCGGCGACTCCCTTGAAACCACTTAATTGTCCAAGCACAGGTGTAAGAGATGCTACGCGGAAAGCTGTCCGCGAAGGAGTCGACGATGCAATTATTTTCTCTCTTTAAAAAATATTCTAAAATATTCCCACGCGGGAAGATTTGCCGCTTTCAATGCGAACATCGCTTTCTCGTACGTTGATCCATAATCCTCGCACTGTCCTGCCTCTAATGAATTAGTCCTTAAACTACGAAAGAAAGGAGATTCACATAATCCCTTTCGGCGTAGGAGAAAATCGCATCTCTCTCTCTCTCTCTCTCTCTCTCTCTTTGAACTCTCCTCGAGCGTACAAGGTCCGACGAGGACGACGACGATGACGACGACGACGACGACGATGGAAACTCGGAGGGAGGACTTAATTAAAAGCAGATTTCCTTCGGCTTGCCAATTTCCTTTGCGGATATCGCTTAATCGCTCGACCACAGAAGTGCCACCAATTTGCCGACTACTACGCGTCTGTTCCTGGATTTTCTTCCAGAAGAGGGAGAGAGAGAAACGGCAAAGGAGGAAAGAAAAAGGAGCCGAAAGAAAGAAAACGATCGCAGTTGGCACCCGAAATCTTCTTGGTAATCCCAAAATCAATCGAGAGGCACGAAAATACCTATTAAGTCCAAGTTACTTAAATCCTCTCTCTCTCTCTCTCTCTCTCTCTCTCTCTCTCTCTCTCTCTCTCTTTCTCCCCTTCCCTTCAAAGTGTCAAGCTCTTGGAAAAGTTCTCCCGGAGGACTTGCACATTAACGTCCGAATTTAGAAACCCTTTGAATATCTAGCCGTTGGCTCTTAATTAAACGAAAAGTTAAAGTTAAAGGATGAAACACGTCGAATAACGTTGTCGAAGCTTTTCAGCGGGTTCTCGTCTCTCAAAGGAAGTTACAACGTAATACCGTGAGTCGAGAATGCTCAATGATGTCGCGCAATATGTCGCGAACATAAAAATCACGATCGGGTGAGAGGTCAATAACGATGCAGTAACGAACGACTCGCACTTCCTCCGATGTTACTTCTTCCATCTCCACCATCCTCCAGCGATTCTGAACGTAACGAACAACGGCGGGCATATACGCTAGGGTAATTTACATGCACACGCTTACGTATACGCGTCTACTACTGTATGATCGAGCGCGCGCGCGCGCACGTCCAGAATCATCACTAACACCAGCTTACGGAAGACGAATAGCAGCGATACGTCGCGTTCACCGGATTAAAAGGCAAATCGAAGCCGATCTCATATCCTCCGGCGATCCGCATAAATCTCTTTTTTAGTCGATACCTGCTATGTACGTGTAGATAGGGCCGCACCAACGCGTACGCGCACGATAAAACAAAGAGTTTTCGCTAAGAAAGCAACTTCTTTTGGACTCGCCGTCTTGCGATCGTTCCGCGCTTTTTGCACGAGTCGAAATTGCTCTCGAAAATCGACTTCGAATCTCAAACGAACGAGTTCGGGCGAAACGAGAGAAGAAGAAGAAGAAGAAGAAGAAGAAGAAGAAGAAGAAGAAGAAGAAGCGGAAAGGGCAAGAGAACGTTTTATCCCCCAGGATGAATATGATGTAAATAAATGAAGAGAACTGCCCTTAAGGGAGTGGATATATTAGGCGGGGGTAAGAAGTGTTATGAAACATAATTAGCGACCGCCGCCACTGACTCGCGATGATTACAGGGCGGTGAGCAAAAGTCGCCAGCGATGGAAGAAGAAGAAGAAGAAGAAGAAGAAGAAGAAGAAGAAGACGAAGAAGAAGAAGAAGGCGGAGAAGAGTAGAGGGAAGGTAGAAGGAGATAGATTTCCTGGCTACGAGCTACCTTCCTCGCCTTTCACTATCCGCCGCTCGCTCTCGCACGTACACGCTTAAACGTCGCATGGGGAACACGCGCACGAAAAACACGCACCTATACGCGAACGTGCATAAGGAGAGGGTGAAACACATTGTCTATCGACGGCGCACTCATACAGGTGCCAAACGTACGGACACGCTGAATCTGCACGTCGTACGCTAGCCGCCTACGTGCCCGCCTAGCCAATGGCGTAGAAACTTTATCTGTTTTTCCAACATTTTCCTCATCTAAAAGTACGATATCGTCGCTCGAAAAACGGAAGCGACTTAAAAGATGGCAACGAACTTAGGTTTTCGAATAACCCCCGACAATCGTTGTTGCGAATTTTTATTAAAATCTAACAAAGATATTGCATTTTTCGAGGGCGGAACGAAAGAGGATTATACCACTGGTCCCGCGGTACGGTATACAACACCGTACGTAGATACGTACCTGCCTACCTACCCACCTATGTACGTAAGGTTAATGGTCCGCGGGTATAGTAATTGGTAGCGGTGCTCTCCATGAGGCTGCGTATCAGGCCCCGTAGGTGGGCGGGCACTACCTCGATCCTTTTTCGGATTTAATGATCGACCATTGAAAACGTAGAATATGCTCAATCCTTTGGTTCTTCCTGCCGAAGAACCAAAGAAATCATTGGCGTCAGCGAAAACCTTCCTGCTTCTGTTTTCCTCCTAACAAAGAAAATATGTGAAAGGAAGGAAAGTCTAAAAAAGGGGGAGATATAAAGAAAAGTCGAATATTCTTCCGATCGATAAGCTCAGCTCGTTGTTGATTTTTTTCTCTTTTTTTTTTTGTCTTTTTCTCATTCTTTTTCTCTCTCTCTTTTTTCTTTTTTGAATTTCCCTTCGCCCCTTCCCTTTTCGTTCGTTCTGCCGTCGAGCTTCGTGGTTATCGATGAAAATCGCTTAAAAAAATAAGAGAAAAGAAACGGGCCGTGATAAAAGGAAAAAGAGGGAAAGAGTAGGAAGCTTTTATTAGGGGGACCCGTTCTCATTATCGTAAGAAACTAAGGGAAAAAATGTTGCGCCCGACTCCGGGGATCGATTAAAAAGAAGAGCGAGGGTAAGCGGGAGGTCGTGGCTTGCTCGCGATATAGCTAATTTATTAGTCGCCATTCACCGTAACGTTTATGACCCCGGGAGCATCCTACCGGATCCTACGTCCTTCCTTGACGTACTGCTTTCCAGAAAAGTATCCCCACAAATTTTTATGGTCACCAGCGCGCGCTCGAATAACCGCACCGGTGCCTTTCCGTCGGGGCCCTTTAAGGGTCCTACCATCCTGTAAGAGCCTCGATATATCTACTCTTGCGTTTTGTCGCAAGAATACGACGTAGAAGTGGATCTACGTCGCGAATAATCTTCATCCGAAACTATCGATCTTGGTCCTCGCTCGAGAAATATTTGCGCAAAATGTGGAAAAGCGTTGCGTCGTTAGTGATCGTATTATGACGGAGATCGTTCGACGAGCGCATACCGACTACCGAGTAAACGACAAAATTACGATTTTCTCAATGCGTATCCGCATGCATTACGCTAATACGATAAAACGTGGCATATTACAAGAGCATAGGAAAGTAGGTACTTTATTTCATTCGCGGACTTGAATATGCTCCAAGAGCTCTACAAAAATAAGAAGGGTAAAGAAGAAAAATTACGTCGAACGTGCGCACCCTTCTTTCTTTTCCATTTTACTACGAGCTATCGAAAGAATTGGAAGAAGTAAGTAAAGAAGGAAAAGAGCAGGGTTAGACTCGTGTGTGTCTGTCTGTCTGTCTGTCTGTCTATCTATGTGTGTGTGTGTGTGTGTGTGTGTGTGTGTGTGTGTGTGTGTGAGCGCGCACGAGGGAGAAGGCAATCGGTACGTTCGAAGGCGTCTTTCGCATAAAGACAACAGTCGCGGCCATTTCGTATGCCGTGCAACATGACAACATGCTGCGTTATCAGAATTATTGCTCACCCCCGCGTTTCTAACCAATACCGAGCTAATGCCGCGCGTTAACATTCGTGGGGTGTGCTTCGAAGGCTGGCATCCCCGCAAGCTGTGGCCGGACTATCCCACTCTCCCTCCGTCTCTATCGCTCCATATTGCCTCGGTACACGTACGCATATGTCGCCGAATGCCCCGCTCTCTCTCTCTCTCTCTCTCTCTCTCTCTCTCTCTCTCTCTCAAGTAGTCGTGGGCGGATCGCCACCCCTTGTTCCTCGTTCTGGAAGAGACAGCCTCGAAAGGGAGGCCTTCCTGCCTTCCAACTTGTATCACGTGTTTCCTCTTCTATTTATTATTCGGTTTCTACGCGCTCGCCTTACCGCGACTCCTACCATTCTCCTTACGGTAAATGCTACGCTAGACTGCGACAGAGAGAAAAGAGGGAGAAACCAACATTCTAATGTATTCGCGAACGTGTTCCAAAGTTTCCTCACTTTTTTCCTTTCTTCCGTACCTTAGAAATTGCGGCATCGTGCTCCCTCGCTATTGCTACTTCCATCTTTCATTCCCCGCAATACGATTTTATAGACTGGACTTTAAAACAATCGAAGGATACGTTTTCTCTTCCTTCTCCATAACTATTTCGTTTATCATCACCGGTCGATTGTCGTGACAAAATTCGCTCGAACGAATTTAATCAACGCTGGAATCATGCAACGAGCCGAAGCTATTTTGTCGAGGGAGAATCGTTTCTCTCTCTCTCTCTCTCTCTATTATTTTTTCGATCTTTCGATTTTCCCCTTTGTGGTTGCCTACGTACAGAGCCATGAAGAATCTCTTGTTTTGACGTGGCCGATTCTATCGCGAGAAAGCGAGATTAAACTGTTTACGGTCAAAACTGCTGCGAATTACTTGCGCTCGTTTTAATCCTTGATTTACGATCGAGAGAGAGAGAGAGAGAGAGAGAGAGAGAGAGAGAGAGACGACCAACTTCTCCCTCTTGCTCTCTCTCTCCATCTATTTCAATCCCCGTGACGAATTTCAACTTAGCTTAGAAGGGGTAGCTGAAGCGTCCCCTCGACTCGTGCCACCAAAGTCTCCATAGATACTTTCCATTTTTTCACACGAGCATGCAAACGTAGATTCTCGGTCTTTTTTGAACTGCTCCATCGATATTTTGTCGATGTCTCGACAGCGTGATATCTTTTCGTTGTGTCTTATTTATGTACTACTATACGTATGACAGTTTAAAAAAAATATTTGACGGGTGGGTGTGGTAAATACTCGAGTAAGCGAGATAAGCGATAAAAAAGTTTGATTCTACGCTAGTAAATCTTCGCGTGGTGGGATTTACGACTTGGGAAAAGAAGGGCGAGAAGAAGAACGAAGGGAGACAAAGCCGTGGCGAATTCAATGAAATCGCTACTCGTTTCTAATTCACGGATTAGAGATCGGAACTTTGACCGTGAGAAATTGCTTTTTTACGATACGCAATGGAAAAGAATAAAAAAGGGAACGACTTTAAATTTGTAACCACACGAGTCTATAGTCTTAAAAGGAGAAAATAATTGTACTTGGTCGCGTTGAATCATCGGAGGATAAATACTTTCTTTCCTATCAATGCACCGACCAGATGCATCCTCGAACGCAATGGTAAACGCTCGGTGAAGTGGGTGGGCGGCCGGTGGGGCCACCTAAAGTAAATTGATTCAAATTAGTTCCCAATAGCGTGTAATAACGCGCGTTCCCGCGGCCTCCCTCTTTCTCTTTCTCTTTATACCCTTTATTTTGTCTTAGATACGTCATTATATTGCCCGCCGCCTAATACTTAGTCCGATAGCCAGAATTATTGCCTGCATACCAGGTGAACCATCACGTACAAATCGCCACGCAATGGAAGATTGCGCGCGTCGAGAGAGAGAGAGAGAGAGAGAGAGAGAGAGAGAGAGAGAGAGAGAGAGAGAGCGCTACAGAAAGATTGAAAACGATGGACTTCAAATTAATAGCATTTAGAAATTGCGACATTACTTCAATCCATCACTTTCAAAGGCAAAATTTCAATTGTTATTCTCATTCGAGCAAATAAATTTGAAATTGAATGAAAATTTAAAGCGCGATTGATAATTTTTACGCCTCTTAGAATATTAGAATTACGCTATAAAAATATACTCTTTGATCTTGAAAAGAATTAATTCATATTACTTTTCTTGTCTCTCGAATTTCTACATAATTCTACACCGTATAGACTGGAAATGAAAGATAAAAGATGGTAAAATGTCTGACGTTCGTCTTCAATGTCGTAGACGATGACGGCGACGGCGGCGACGGCAAGGCAGCGCAGTCGATGAGAATGGAGCGACGAGGTGGAATTAGTGTTTTCGTTATATACGTCTCTCGAGTGTTTCGTGGCTCCAACGATCACGACGAGTGCTTCGAAGACTCTCTCTTTCTCGAGAGAGAGAGAGAGAGAGAGAGAGAGAGAGAAAGCGTCTCGTCCCACCACAGACCTCTTCAAACATATTCTCGAGGATATCTCCTCGAGGTTGCGAGACCGAAAAACATTTTTCTCCGGGCAGCTCGACAATAGCGGCCGCGATTATACGGTAGCGCTGAAAACAACATTAGCGCGTAGCTACTTCAGAACGAGAAACGACTTGGATTGCTGACAAACGATGACGAGACGCTTCCTTTCGTTCGACTGAGAAGAAAAGAGAGCGAAAAAGAGAAAAGAATAAAGAGAGAAAGAAGAGGAAGAGAGTTATCTCTCAAGAGACGCTACCATAATGCCGAATTCGTTTTGGAAAGGTTCATCGTCGACTCGTTAACTCGTTTTATCGGTTATTAACTCAGGCAACTTTTTTCGAACCGGAGTTTATTCCCTCGGAAAGTATCGCGAACTAATTAATTCGGCTTCGCGCGCATTAATGAATATTAATTAAAACGATACAAGAGAGTCTTTGATCCTGAAAGTTACTTACAAAAAAAAAAGAAAAGAAAAGAAAAGAATGACTTTGCCCGATAGATCGAGAAGACGATAGAACGTTGAAAGGAAAGTCAAAGAGACGAAATGAAACTGGACGTTTCAATGATCGAACAAGAAGCACGGGGTTGCGTCCAGTTTGAAAAACAGAACAAGCCTCTGCTTGGCTCTCCGTTGCCGTCGCCGCTGATGCTGCTGCTGCTGGCTCGTAGAACGGTGAAACGCGTAGTAATGTATGCGGAGTTTCAGGCTCGCTCGTCAGTTTGGAGAGTTGAAATCTGGCTGGGACCTCCAAAGCGTATCTGATCCCTTGGCACTATAGTGATCCGTGAAACATCTTGTTAGCTCTGTATAAACGGATAAAAGGTTGGCTTATACAGGGTAGTTCACAAATAATGGGCAACGACGATGTCGAGCCATCGGAACGCCTACGCGCAATGACGTCGCACGAAAAATATTTCCGTCTCCTTCCCGACGTTCGACTCTTTTCTATCCAACGAGGTAAAAATGAAAAAATCCTGCGTAAATATGCGGAAAGATTGAAAAAATCTCGGAAAAAGAGCCGCGTTGTTACTAGATACGTTGCAACTTCATCCTGTTTCCGGCTAAAGCTGGAATCAGCTTGGATATCGGAGATATAATAATCATCGTATCGCATTACCCCATTCCTATTTCGTTACGTCGCATTGGAATCGAATCTTCTTTCTTGATAGACGATCGTTTACGAATGAGAAGTGCCTCGCGAGCCGCCGCCGCCGCCGCCGCCGCCTTTCTAACGGCCCTCTCGACAAATCAAGGAATAAAAACGAATTCCATACGATGTTACGCATTTTTCTCGCGATCGAGTAAACGACGAGTAAAAGAATCTCGAACGATGATTCTTATCTTGTCGGAATTCTCGCTCCTTCTCTCTCTCTCTCTCTTTCTTCTACTCGACGGAACATTTAAAAATGTTTAAAAATGTTAACTGGTAAACTCGACGATTAAAAAAATTTGTTCACTTTTAATCGACTCGGTGAACCTTCTCGATATCTTTTGCGTTGCGAATCGAAGCAGAAGAAGAAGGGGAGGAGGAGGAGGAGGAGGATGAGGAGAAGGTAGCCCCAGCGTCTGCGTTCCAAAGACTTGTGCATGCGAGACGAGCGTGTACCGGTGCGAAAGCTTGCCCTATTAGAATACGTCAGGCTCTCTTCAAGGATATATCCTCTCATTTTTTTGCCCTCTGCCCGTTATCGGATTCATGGATCGTATATTCCTTTCGTCTACCGATCCTCTTCGTGTTCGCTCTGCCACCGTAGTGCCAGTAGTTGTGAGCGTTCGTCTCGTACACAACGACGCGTAAAAGATTGCACGTTTCTGCGATTCGCAGAACGGTTTTACTGACACGCAAGAAGGTAAACGATCTAAAGAAATAACGGAATGAAATTAATTTTCATCGATAGAGAAAAAGAAAGTACGATTAGAAGGAAGGAAGGAAGGAAGGAAGGAAGGAAGAAAGGAAGGAAGGGAGGGAGAGAGGAAAAGAATATTTTTTGAATAGAAAGATACACTAAGATTCTCCAAGAAGACGAAGGCGAAAGCGAAGGCGAAGGCGAAGGCGAAGGCGAAGACGAAGACGAAGGCAAGACGAAGAAGAGGGCTAATACACGGCCGTGACATATACGCCGTACGCACATACACGAGGGTGGGCCGACGAGTGGCAGGTTGTACCCGGAATACCCACCGCGGTGCATCGCTCAGTGGGGTCTCCCTCTTATTCTAAGTGCTGGTCGAGCCGAGAAGAGGACCGAGCCCGATGTTATCTTCCCGGTTGGAGAGGGATAAAAGCTTAAAGGCTGCAGCCAACTACGATGATACCCCCGGTTATACGAGAGTGTCAGGACGCTTCAACTTTTCCATCTCGCCTCCCCCCACCTCCTCTCGGATCGCCTATGGACGTTGCGTGGCTGCCTGCGCCTCTCCCTGCCCGTGTCCCTTCCCTTGGCTCTGCCCGTTTACGTGTATGCGTCCGCGTTTGCTTGTTTAAGTGCGCGCGCGAAGACGACTTTCGGAGAGAGGGTGGAGGGTGATGAGACGCGGAGAAGGGCAGATCGGAATGCGGTGACCAGCAGGCAAGCCAACGAGGGCTCCTGAGATGAAAGGAGAAAGGAGAAGGGGATATACCTAGCCAAGAGACGCGGCCAACACATCGGGGACAGTGACGTACCCCCCGCGGAGCTACGGAATATATCCACGCGAGCGACTGCGTCTCGACCGTGTGTACGCGCCTTCTCGCGAGAAGACCGGATAAAGGCCGGGCTCTATACTCTACCTGCGAACGTTTCATCCCCCTGACCCGTTCAACGGACTACTCGAGAATGGGTCTTTCATTGCTCGAACCATTCCTCTACGGGAATGAACAAATCCCATGTCTTTTTTACGAAGCAGATTAACAAATATCTACATGTCGGAAACTTATCGGTATCTTATGCGCTCAATAAAAATCCAACTTCTGTTATCTCTTTTTCTCTCTTTTTCTTTCTCTGAAAAAAAAGTAAAATGACGGCATGAAATTCGTTATAAATAATCGATCGAATTATATCGCGTAAAATCCAAATTGTTTTATTGAAAACATTGTAAAATTGACGATTCTCGCATGCAACGACGATTCTCCGAAGAGGAATACTTTGCGTATCGAGAGGAGGAGGAATCGACGTCAAAAAAAGGAATAGAAGGAGAAGGCTAATACAAATAGCCGCTGGAGTAAGAATCGGCGGGGGCGGTAGATAACGAGGACGATGACAGCAACGATGATTTAGCGGCGCGAGAAAGTTAATGGCCGCGTCGGGGCCCTCGGGCCCACGACGCTATTCTTCAGAAACATTCACAACACTCTTCTGTCCCTAGGGTTCTCTCTCTCTCTCTCTCTCTCTCTCTCTCTCTCTCTCTCTCTCTCTCTCTCTCCCTCACTCTCTCCTCCGCTTCGTGAGAGACCCCCCGGGGATTCCACACGAAGCCTTTACCCCCAGCGTGTGCCAATTCATTCCCACTCGCGGACTGGCGTTAGGCTTGGTTTATGGTAGCATTTACAATTATAATCGGCCCATTCGCTCGCGATAAACGAGAGAAAGAGAGAGAAAGAGAACCCCTCCTACTCCTCCGACACAGCTCTTCGACTCTCATCGCTCCTCCATCACCCAGTTTTGTGGGGCCCTATAGCACCTTCGTTTCGTCGAAGATCGTACAACCCGATCTTATATTACAGCTTCGTTTTCTTCGTCTCAATAAAGATGGCCTGCTTTCGAGGAACAAGTATAATCTTCTTGATAAGTGTCCGAGGCATAGACAAGCCTTCGACTAATTGGAAAATATAAACGTCGTCGGTTTTTTTTTTTTTTTTTTTTTTTTTTTTTTTTTTTTTTTTTTTTTATAAATGCGATAAAAGGCGGATCAAATCTTTTTCCTTTTCTTTTTTTTTTTTTTTTCATTTCGATTCCAAGAAGATCCCCTTTCGACCATTGGATTCTTCCGATCGTGCTTTATCCCCTCGTCCGATTACGATCTAACTTCAGCAAAGTGCCGTGACACCTTCGACGGATCCTCTAGAAAGGAAGAAGAAGTTCCTTCGAGAGATCATCGACGGGTCAGGGTCAGTGTGAAAAGGTTTCGGGCAGCAGGTGTCTACGGGCTCGCCCGAGAAAGAGTGAGAAAGAAAAAGAGAAAGAGAAGAGAGATGAAAATCTCGCGTTGGTATTTATCGCTCGAAAAGCCGTGCCACGCCCACACTCCGCTGCCCACAAATCAATCAATGAGAATCTATCTCTTTGGAAAGGATGTGGGATAGCGTAGGGAGCGGCAAAAGGAGAGTGGGGAAAGAGAAGAGAAAGATATTGAAAAAAAGCGTGCACGTCGACGAAACGACCGAAAGAGAGAAAGAGACAGAAAGAGAAAAGAAAAGACGACGATTTGTCAAGCTCGAAACACAGCGGCTGATTATATCCACGGCGATAACGCTAACGAGACTGACGCGTTATCAATATATCAAGAAACGGGTGTGTCGGAAGTGACTGGCGCGGGAAAAAGAGGTTTGCTACGCTCGAAAACGATATTAAAGATAAAGAGATGCTCCTATAAAAAGTTTTTAAAATCTTTGGAAACGAGACGTACGCACGGACACGCACACGTATACGTATACGGCATTAATAAGAGTTCAAGCTCCGGGAAGGCTACGAAAAAATCAGGGGGGGGGAGAGAGAGAGAGAGAGAGAGAGAGAGAGAAAGGGAGGGAGAAACGAAACGAGAGACGAAGAGGAAGGAGCGACAGGATCCATAAACGTGAATCGAGAAACGAGCCGAGCCGAATCAGCGTAGCCAATTCAGCCTTTGTATATGACCCTTAGGCGAGTCATTTGTCGTGTTAATAATTATAAGAAGGTGTGACCCCTCACTCGCGCTACACCTACGGACAGCCATATTTATGGATTTCGAGGCCGCGAGCCTCGGCCTCGGGGAATACACGTGGAGCCGCGGGGGGTGACGTAAACTAACCGCCGGTTAATTATTGTCCACTCCACGGCGGGCCCGTCGTCCCTCCACGTTCGTTGCCAGAGAAGAAGAGCCGAGCCGAGCCGAGCCGAGCCGGAGGACCGAGCAGGAGGTAGTGGAGGTGGTAAGGCCCCACCGCGTGGACCCAACTCGATGGTGGGAGTCCAACATTCTCGTTCTCGTCTCTCGTGGAACCCGCTAAGGGCCCAGAACTACCGTGGTAGCATTCAATTAGCCTCGCGGCATGTGAAATATTATTGTCTGCCTCGCTTCATACACTCGATTTTTAAAAGAGAAGAAAGAAAGGCATTACGCCGACCTTCTAATATATTTCACTACTGAATCATCCAAGCAACCCCCGGTGATTCGACGGTCGTTGCACGACCACCAACACCACGCGTCCCAACGCGTCCTCTCTACTCCCGTTCTCTCCTTCTACGTTCTTCTGTCTTGCTCGCGCGAACGATGCCGATTCTTCTTCGTTTTTCGGAGTCACCGTGGAAATTTGAGATCTCCAATTCGCGTGTCCGAAAATGTCCTTTCTTTGTGCTCACCGTCAAGGGTAGCGGGGGGTCCACCGACGTTCATTGAAAATGGCCAGAAACGGATAAAGCTGGACGATGGTATGAAGATATATTCGCAATTTATTCTCGCATAAAACGAGTAGAGATTTACAGCGTGCCGCCTTCGCTCGGCCACATACATGATCGATGTATTCTCGCGAGACGACACGCGAAGGAACACGGATATTACGTGTACCCTCGAAAATCGTACGTTTTTTCCTTGCGAGCTTCTCTCCTCTTGTCACACCAACCAGTCGGAGCAGCCGGATGATGCTCTTTCGTCGGTAATACTCGCGTGATCGTAACATGTATTAACGGTAATTTACAAGTCACTGCAATAAACTACCGGATCGTTACCGATATTGTAACAAGCACGAGTCATAACAATTCCGCTAATGCATCTGGGGTAATTGAAACGCTCAAGTTCTCCCAGCTGGCGCGTTTCCGAGTACGAGTTAAGTACGTGGAGTCACGAACGAGAGAACGTCTTTCCTCGAGCTTTCGTAAAGCTTTTAGGAAAATCTAGATCCACGAGATGGAGAATATTTTAACGGCGTTAGAATCCTCGAAAAAGAAAATTTTAAAGAAGTTAACGAGGAAAATCCTCAGACGGTCGCGAAATCGGAATACGCTCGTCGCACCAGTCGACCGAGTAAGAGTAATTAATAAGCTCTCCGACAGCTATTCATAATCCAAATGGCGCTTTCCAAACTTTGAGCACGAGTTAAAGATGAAGCGCAGTCGAATTAATACCCGCAGACATCGTGAATGCTCGTAGGAGACTAATTAATTTTCACACCTATCCTTACTAATTGATCAGCCAGCCTTCGCGCCACATATTAGATCGTTCTACCTCTCCCGCACACCCCAACGCCCCCCACCCCACCTCTCTATCTCTCTCTGACTCGTTAACTATATTATGTCTCACGTAGTAAATGTTGAAAATTACATCCGCCGACAATGCACGAGCGAGTTCATTCAGACGATCTTAGAAATAGCTAAAACTATTATAAAATTTAAGCGATTATAAAAATTAAATTACGATCGTTCGTCTCGAAAATAAAGGATATGATATCTATAATACAACGTAAATATACTCATTTATGTACAGGCAAAATATGAAAAATGAAATCAAACAAAAGAAGAAGAAAAAGTACGAGGACGAATATGAAGCGATGAGTTAATTATGAAAAATGCGACGATTCGAGTTGGGTTGAGTCGATTTAAGACTCCCTTACAATTAGATAACTACAACGCTATCTGCTTGAGCAAAAGCTTTCCTCGCGGCGATCGACTCACCCCTTGGAGAAATAGCGAGCAAGCGCAGAAGGTGCTTGCTCCTCTTTCTCGAAGAGAAGAGAAGAGAAGAGAAGAGAAGAGGAGTGGAGCGGAGAAGCTAGCAGGAAGCCGTTTCGTTGGCAATGGCGGAGAAAGCTGACGGGGTGACGGGGTGACGGGGAAATGAGGAGGTGAGAGGGAGAGAAGAGGGAGGAGGTAAAGGCGTCTAAGACGAGACCTTTCCTTGCCATCAACTTGTCTACCAGATCGATTCGCGACGACGTCGTCGTCGGGGCTCGAAACTCGGAGATATAAGCGGGACGTTGCTTTACCACCTCGAGGAAAGTCGAATCGAGAGAAGACGTATGCGTCTCTATACGAGACGGTTTTAACGGCTCCCTTTTTCTTTCTTTATCGATAAAAGTCGATATACGAAAAGATCTACGCTACGCGTGTAACATAGATCGATTACGTAAGAGGACCTTTTCTTCATTTCCCAGAGGATCGGTTACGTCTCTCTTCCTTCCGAAGATCCTCTATATTTTTATCCTCGGACTAATGGCTATGCGATCGATAATATAATAATTACGAGCTATCCATATCGATAACGAGAAATATAGTCGGAGATCGATCTTTAGGCATGACCGCAGGGAGTCTTTCAGTTAGCTAATCGAAAATCTAAACGGTAGTATTAACTAAAGTATCGTCAAGAAAAATGGTGTCATTTGAAATCATTCGACTTTCAATTTTAACGTCTTCAATGGGTTTCTCTAAGAGAACATCGTATAATGTCATCTAATCTATCTACTTGTCCGTTCAAGTATCATTACCGATTTGTAATTTAGATAAAATTGAAAAGAAAACATTTTGTAAGCGAACCGTAGTATACAGCTATTAGTTCGGTAGTAGTTGCGTTTCGTGGTTCAAATGTAGATAAATCGCAAGTCATACCGATTCTCCGGATCTCAACACATTATAGAGATTGGTGCATACGTAAATATACGGACTGAAATAACATAATGTAGGATATATAACATAATGGGGATTAACCGCGACTTTGTCCTGATCTATCCAAAGGAAAAAAGCATGGACTTTTCTTAACAAATATCTATTTAAGAAATTGTAATGTCAAATTGAGTAAAACTAACATGTTTTCATTGCATTGCATTAAATATTAATAAATCTAAAGTTGAAGATTTAAGAATTAAACAAGATTATCGGAAATATATAGATGGGCGAATATATACATATATATATATATATATATATATATATATATATATATGCATGTATGAATTAACTAATAAATTCATGCTCTTTAAATTATTTTCATTTCTAAGCGACGGATAATCAAGCGATAATCTGCCATTTTCGTCTAAAAATAAATATAATAGAATGTAAAAAGATTAAGCATAAGAATTCCAGCATGCATCGCATACATACTATTCGAAATCGAATTAACATGGAAAGAATCAAGACGTTTTTAAAACATAAATACTCGCTAAAAATTTTTAATCAAAATGTGCAAAATAGGATATAATCTGAAAAATTCTAAATTAGTTGCGTAGAATTCTATCAGCTTGCCAAAATTATGTAATGCCAAAATTTTGTATTACTCTTTTAATATCAACTGATATAGTTATGTAAGTACTCTCATCATCAAATAACTGAAGAATGAAAAATACCGATTAGCGAATTCAACGATGATCATTTGAAACGAAATGAAAAATATATCAGTCATATAGGTAATATTTATATTATAATCCAATTCAGCACATAAAAAAGGCAATAAAAAAATTGTAAAAGCATGCAATATGATACCACGTCTATTTGACAACGCCAATGTATAGATGCACTTTTTATATTTATTCCCCATCTATTTCGATCACGTACAAATCAAAGAAAGTATAAATCAGAAAGCATGCGAGGAAGAAACGGGAATTAGTATATTAATTCCTGAAAATCCTGAGCTAAAAAGGATTAACTAACTTATCATCTAGGTTTACGGGTTATGACTTTACAAGCCTCTTTGTTTTTTATCAATGACTCTGATCTACTTTTTTTCTATCAATAGCAATGACTACCCTTAAGAAGGCTTTTCTTTTATTTATTAAAATTGATTGATTGAATATTTTATTAATAATTTTTCATGCAATAATAATCATAAATACCTCGGACGATTCTTTTCAACATGTCTATTTCAATTAGTTTAATTATAATGAAAGAACAAGCTCATGATTCAATATTTGTTCCCCAGAATCTATCCGTTGCGTTTATTTTCTTAGGTATTTTTTTGTACATCGATATCGATATAACAGAGTAGAAAAATAAAGCAAATGCTAATTAATTGCATTGTTAATTAAATGACCTAATAAAAATAAACATGTGCTCGCCAATAATTTATTTTACAAATTACAACTAGTAACTCGTGCCGATTGTCGAATCTTTTGTCCTCGGCATAATGAACACCGGAGGGATTTGAATTTGTTCACTCACTACTTCAGAAGTTCTACGATGGCTCCAAAACACTCGTTCGCTTTGTAGGTCGAAGTTGAGGGAGGTTGATCCGTAGTAGGTCAAAAATAAGATAAGTAGACATTGGCATAGGTTGAGACCATCTTCCGTGACGCACTGACTTTAATACGCGATAATCATTTATTAGAGACGGCCACTGAATTTAATTCACGGATCTTTATCATTTAAGTATAGTCTGTGTGAATGTTAAAAAAGAAAAACAAAACTTTATCTGAACAAGCATATTGATTCTTTAACTGAGTACTTGCCACATAGTCGATAAATGAATAAAAGTATAGTTAAATATATTGAAATTAAAAAGTTCAATAATTAAATGTGATACCATTAAAATAAACCAGTCGATCTTTTCATGAATATGTACTTACACATCAAAGTATTCCATAGAAATGAAGAATTGTCATACAACAACAACATAGAATTGTCTTTCCTTCCCTTGAAGGAGCACGAACGCTTCATTATTTTTATCGGCTGAATCATTTTCTGGAAATCCACAGTCAAATGTTTATTTATCTTTTCTCCTATCCTATCTCTCTTTATTAAGCGAGGGTTCAATATTTGTAAATAGAGATAAACTTACTTATACGTACGACGAAGAATATGTACGTGTAAAAAAACCTAACGTATCCTGTGTTGCCTTCTTCCAATTCTTGGAATTCTTGAAAATCTGAGTAATATAAGATCGTATTAGTAAAGGACAACGTCGGACGTGTGTATTATGTGTGCAAAACATACGTGTATGTGTAGATATATATATATACACACACATATAAAAATTAAATATAATACGAAATCGATGACGACTAATTAATAAAAAATTGTTAATTAAAATATCGTTAAAAAGAGAGAGAATTATCGATATTGAGAAAATAAGAGGAGAAAATTCGAGAACAAAATATAACGCAATAGCACTCTCAGATATTACTAGACGCCGATTTTATTTTCACGAATATTTCTTAAGAGCATCGATGTCTCGATTTGTGAATATTGTGAAGACGTGAAAATTGCATTTTAAGGAATCGATTAGTATATAGGAGGCGAAGTGGACGTAAGAAAAAATATGCTAATTAGCTGAAATTAATGAGGTTGACACAGATAAGTACCGTGTCGGTGACTACCGAACACAAAATGGCGTCGTGTGTCTACCGGCAAGACGGTTGAATAATTCGCACGACGCATGCTCTCTGCGTCATCTCGGATATATTGCATCCTAATAAATATATTAATCTTTCTATCTATTATTAAAAAAATATATCTATAATATAAAATTTAAGAGCAAAAAATCCATTAATAATTATAATACATAATATCATGAAAATAAATTACTATCTTTTTATTAATTTATTAAAATAAATTCCCGCCACATGTAAACACAAGCTACGTTCGTAGCTTCTTTTTGATCTCTACTTCGTGAGTCAAAATAGATCCAATTATTAAATCGAATAATTAAGGAACTCTATTTACTGTACATCTTTTTTATAAATATTCTGAGAGAAAATGTTGTTATGTACAATTTTTATCTGAAAGTATTTAATAATATATAAATTATATAATTGAATTATCGAAAATATTCGACCGGTCTCTACAAGAAGAAATTAAAACGAAGGATGTATTGGAAGTAATGGCTGTAAATAAATAATATGCACCTATAATGATAGGGAAACAAAATTTGGCAACGATGGCTTTGACTTACATATGTGCATACTATTGACCTACATATATAATTTCTTGGAAAATACCTGTTCTTAATACCAAGGTAGACGATAAAAAATTCTTTCGCTTACTTTCACAGAGATGCTAATACAAACGTACTAACGTCCAACTCGGCGACGCCAAAATGTCCTTAAACACTTTATATCTATCTGTTTCTGCGACATATATTTTTCTTACATATACATATATTCATATACAAATCGATAAATTCTTAGACGAGTTGATGTTTCTTATTTTAATGAGAGTTTCTAAGTTATGTATTTTCTTTTTTCCAAAAGGAGAAACAAAGGCATTGAAACATAAGAGATGGACAATATTTTCTTGTCCGACAATGACTTTCAGTCCGACAAATGACGAGACGACAAAAAGACGAAGCTTTTAAATTCTTATGTTATCGCGTAGAATACTGATTCCATAATTTTCTCGTATTCTCACTTGGTAAAGAGGAACAATATTGTTTGCTCAAACTTTAGAGACTTTTCTTCTTCTTAATTTTTTAAAACTGTCATACATTGGCAAATCCACCTAAATCGTCGCAAAATACCACTCATTTGCGACGTGCACGTATAAAAAGAAATAGAGACAGAGAGAAGGAGGGAGAGAGAGAGAGAGAGAGAGAGAGAGAAAACAAAGTTAAAAGCGAAAGAAGAGAAAAGGAAAAGGAATGAGAGGCTTGATAACTTGGACGAGAAGCTCGCAACAGAAGCATTGCCATCGGTTTGCGTCTGGCTGATTTTCTGCTTCGAATCGAGCATGTTCGTCCTTTTAGTGATCCCACTGGGGGGTGCGAGAGAACTCGACTCGAGCGACGTCTGGAAAAGCGACGGTCCGAGGAGTCGGAGAGAAAGAGAGGGTTGCTGCGTAGGAAGAGGATCGTTTCAGGGTTGGTAGTGTCGATAGCAGAGATAGAGAGATAGATAGAGCGAACGAACGAGCAAGAGAGAAAGAGAGAGAGAGAGAAAGAGAGAGAGAGAGAGAGAAAGAGAGAGAGAGAGAGAGAGAGAGAGGGGGGCTACGCGCGCGCTCGACGGAAGGGTGGAAATGGGGATGAGAGAGGGAGCGCCGGAGCGTGTAATTGAGTCCCGTGCACGATCGCTACTTTATCGACCCCCTTATGCTACTCCCTCCCCTTCGCCACCCTTTCGCCGTTGCTCCAGAATCCACTGGAAACCACCACCACCACTAGTATAACCAGTAGCGTGTTCGACCCTAGACGATCCACCCCCTATCGCCGAGCTCCGTCCCTACTAAACCCTCTCCTTTCCTCTCCTCTTCTTTCCTCATCGTTCTCTCTCTCTCTCTCTCTCTCTCTGTTCTCTAGTGATACCAAACGAGAGATAGTCGAATACCGAGAAGACAAGGACGAGAACGACGACGAGTGGAAGGGTGACTTCTTGAGAATCGAGAGCTAAAAGAAAGGGGCGAACTATGGAGGGGAGGGAAGAGAAAGAGAGAAAGCCAAGAAGGAGTCTCTCGGCGTGTGTCAGCGTTTTGAAAATTGATGAAAACGAGCTGCCGTCCTTCCGCGCGTCTACGAACGCCATCGCGGAGATCAATTTCAAGACTTGAGACCGGAAGTCGCTTTAACTATCGTTCTTGTACCTCGATTTCCATCGACCGCTCGTTGAAAATCAAATTTATGATCCTCTATGCTGCTACGATGATTTGAGAAAGTTATGAAAGTTAAGTTAGCGAATTGTCTCTTGTCGATCCATAGAGGTGTCTTTCTTTTCGATAAAAGAGATTTAGAAAAAAAAAAAAGAGAAAAAGAGAAGAAATTCGAACGTAAAATGTTGGAGCTTTATTGTCAGTGTCGCACGCTTATTATCATCGAAAGATTAACGAGACAAAAAGTGCACGTCACGCGTAATGCACGTATGCATATACGAGTATAGTGGCATGTAAGTGTATGTAAATGCGTATAGCGTATATAGATATATCGTTCCTCGTTACAGGAAAGAACGGAAAGAACGCGCGTTTTCTCGATGTTTCCGATTGCGAATCACAATGGGCTTGCAATTGTATCGCAATTTACCACATCCTCCAACGGATAACGTCACGGAGGTACCTTCATCGTGCAGCGTAATTACGGATCTACGGAGTTGCCTTTCCTGCGCGGTCGCAACAAGACGACGGCGTCCGACGAATGCACTCAAGTGCATCCCTCTATGCGCAAGACACAAGATACAACGTCTCCGTTTTCTCGCTCTTTATTCGACAATGATTTCGTTCTTTGTACGAAGATATCTGTAACATCCATCTTTCTGCATAATATATGCGTAAGTTAGCTTTCTTCCTTATAGTTCGGCTCTCGAAGTAGCAGCCGAGAACAGCGCGTGAAACTTTATTGCCGCTGGCCAAACCCTTCGATTCCATTCTAAATGGGCGTATACGGTCACGTATTTGCAATTAAATCGGTTATTAATTATCCTTTTCCGCGTTCGTAATCACCCATAAAATGGGCTCGCGGGAGCCAATAGAATATCGATGGGATCGTCGTTAACCGCAATCGCAGCGGTGTGGTACTCGTGGATTGCGTCTAACTAAAGATAAATTTCTTGTTTCTCGTGTCCGAGGAAGAAAGAAAGAAAGAAAGGAAGGAAGGAAGGAAGGAAGGAAAGAAGAAAGGAAGGGACCTCTTCTCCCTTCTCATCGAGGAAGGAGAAAGAGAAATGGAGAAAAGGAGGGAGAGGAAAAGAAAGAGATTAAACCCTTCGGTCCCGCGAGATCCTTTAAGGCGGGGAATACGCCTGACGCGCATAACAGAGAAATGATTTGATTAAAATGTAAAGGAGAAAGCCGGAGAAGGAGGTCCTTCTGTTTGCGCATTTCACGGTCCGCCTGTAAAAAAAGCGAACTAGCGGGGCTAGCCGTTAGACAGATGGCAGTCGGCGCACTCAATGGCCTGAGAAATTGGATTGCGTTTAAACTCCCGCACGTTTTCAGCTTCGAGATGCAGATACCGGCTCGTGCACCAAGTCGGACCTTTTTATGGACGCTGAACCAAAGAGGTAGCCAATCTCAAGCCTAACTTCTCTCGTCTCTTCTTATTACGATTTCGCGAGTCGATCGCGTAAAAACGCTTAAAAACCTCTTGATCCTTTCGTTCTTGATCATTTCGAGTGAACGCTACTCGACGAATCATCGTCTGAAAAGAGATGGAAGATACTTGGAAATAAGCGCACGCGTCATCTGGATTAGCGTTTCACCAAATAATGATAGAGAAAAGGAGAGAGAGAGAGAGAGGGAGAGAGAGAGAGAGATCGAATTGGTAGGATCACGCATGCCTCGAGCTAATTGCGAGTAAAGCGACCGGAGGCAATTTTCGTTTCGTACAATGACCAATCAAACCGATGGAGCAAGCAATTTTCTGTGAGTAACGCTCCGCGCACGTTTTATGTATCGCGCGTGACAAACCGTCACCTGTTCTCTCTTGCGTACCATCGACACGAATCGACTCGAAGAAAAATAAAAAACCATTTTCAATAAGTACGATCAATGCTCCGAAACGTGTTAACGGATCTGCTGGCAATAAATCTTAAAAGTAACGTTCAAAAATTACACGTTGCCCGTTAGCTGAGAATAAAGTAGAAAGATAAATATAGGAGGAAAACGTTCGACAATGTCGTAAAATTCGACGGTGTGCGGTCTCTCGTAAGAACGACAAACGACCTCGACATCGATGATTATACGCGTCAAGAACATCGTTATATATCGAGATATCTTTCTCGTTCAAAAAGAAATGATCCCACGGTAACCTATTTCAAAACTAATCGTAATGATTTTATCATAAAAGCGGTATAAAAGTATTATTTCCGCGTTTAACGGTTGTCTCCGCTTTAAAAGCTGCCGCTCCGATACTCCGATAACGTCCGATAAATCAGATCTCTTGATAGTTCTCGTGTCTTCTGAGAGAGCGTGGGCTTAAACATCGTTTAAATTATAAACTCTATTGGATTGGAAAGGGAGACATTGAACGTAAATTTCATCTAAATCAAACGACAATAAGAAACGATGGTAAAAGCGAATCGTCTTTTGTCGCTCGAACGGAATTTCTTTTATACCGCAATAATTTCCATAGTAAAAATTCGTTCGATGTACCTAACTATGAAACGTCTCGCGTTCAATCGCTTTATTTTCTCTCAAAGTTTCTTCCACTCGAGAACAGCTTGAAACGAATCGGATAACCGAGAGAAAGATACGGAGATAGAGAGAACAAACGTGAACGACTTTGGTCTAAAATCTTTGAAAGAGCAAGAAGGAAGATACGAATCAAAGAGAGAGAGAGAGAGAGAGAGAGAGAGAGAGAGAGAGAGAGAGAGAGGGAGAGAGAGAGAGAAAGCCGTGTGGGTGAACGAGTCGAGATTCTACAGAGCGGATGGTGATGCAAACGCGTATAGGGAGGTTCTGACGGGTGAACCACGTCGAAGCAAAGTGGGGAGATAAGGGCGAGTGGTAGGGATATCGAGAAAGGTGCTTGAGAAGGGGAGGAGAGGTACAAGCCTGGTGGCAGCAATCACCGTGAGTGGGCGACACGCGCTTCTCGTGGGTTATCAGCCTGATGAGGTACTTTCAACCCTCTCTTTTCCTCTCCTTCTCCTACTCCCTTTCGATGTCTCACGCTGCTGCTACACCGTCCGATGGAACGAGAGAGGGAAAGGGGGAGTTTATGCTATACATGAACTCTGCTTGCCGGATAGATCCAGGAACGACCGATGCTTTGCGACTCTTTTACACAAATTTTCTTTCCTTCGAGAAGAAGGTTATCGTAATTTCGCATAACGTTCAACATCGATTCTAGTTGAGAAATTAGAATATACGACGACGATAATGTAACGATAAGTTAGTCTCTTTGGTTGGAGGCTTCATTTTCTAAAATGAAAAAATAATATTTTATACAAAGAAGAATCGATAAAATCGTGAGTAGAGGCCACGATTACTCGGCTATTCACGAATGTCCGTTCGTTTGCTCGTGCAGAGTTTCACCATATGACGGTACCGATAGAGCTCGCTCGCTCGCTTATAGCAAGGGGCTGGTAATGATGGCAGGGATCACCATATTCTGCCTTCGCGACATGTGGCGACGTCCTATAAGCCTGGACGCCAAAACGATTTCTATTCTAAAATAAACGTGACGATTCTCGCTAAAAATCGAAACGAAATATCTGCGTCGATTAGGGTATACTTTGATCGTTTGGAACAAATAATTTGACATCTCCGTCGTAAATTCGGACATTCGTAGCGATCGAAGGTAGCAGAAAAAGGTAGGAGGAAAAAGAAAAGGAGGGTGGTCGTTGGGTTTGTCGAGTCGCAACGCCGTAACGAGCGTACGTAATCGATGTGGCTTTTTTTAGGGGGATGCACTCCGAATGGTATTTCGTGTAACGTGACGTGACTCGAACGAGATCGCATCGGTCCGTTCGGGCATGCGCGAAACAAAGTTTCATAATAAAGTACAACGCTAATCGATCAAAATCAATTCTCATAGACGACGTTGTAAATTCCATTCGAATCCTCGAGTCACTTTTGACCACTCGCGCATCTAAGGGGCTTGAAAAATATAGGTACCTTATTTCTTCGGGTCGAGCTCGAAATGGCGAATCTACGATCTTCTCTTACGTCTCGATCGATCAAATCCTTAACGAAAGTCCGAGAATTCGATCGACGACGAGAATTTTGTCATCGGCCGAGCGACACGTTGTCCGTGTGTTCGTAGAAGAGAGAAAGGGATAGCATGGAGGACAAAACGAGATAGAGAGAAAAGGGGGAGCAGCCAGAAGGATAGGCACGCGTGTGCGTGCGATCAGCAACGGTGATCAATCACCTTCAAACTGCGGTCGTACAATGCATGTTGTGCCACCAGAATCTGCTCGCTCAAGAGCTATTGTTGCCACCCACGTTGTCCCTCTTCTGCTGCCCACCTTTATCCGCCGATCCATCGTACCCATCCGAAGCAAAGTCGCTCGTAAATCGGGACCGTTTGGACTTTCGGTCCCGGCCTCAATTCGATAATATCGTTTTGTTTGAAAACGCATTTACGTGACGTCCCGAGGATCGAGTAACGCTTCAAAGATTTTCCTTCTTTGACCTCTCACACGAATGGCTATCTGATGGGAAAAAGGAAACAGAAAAAAGGATATCCCGTTAATAAGAGAGACTTATTATTACCGTTTAAAAAAAGCAATCGCGATATTCGATGAACGTATATTCGAACGTAATATATCGTAGGTATATCCAAAGTTCGTGCAACTACGGGATATAAATATGGGGAAAAGGTTTTCGGGAGGATAGATCGAGCTTCTTCGAAGAACGGATTCGAAGGGTTCTCCTCTCTTGTACCGAAAGAACGGACATCGTAAAATCGGTAACGAATGTTCCTCTCTTTGCGACGGTATGGAATCAGCAAGAATTTTCACGGAAGAGAAGGTTTTAGATCGATGTACACGACCATCCCCCCATTCGCCATCGAGCTAAAACGTTTAATCTCGGCAAAGAATCTCTTACTTGAAAGAAAACTTGAAAATAAAATAGAGGAGGAGGAAGCTAAACGAAGACTCGTACAAGGGTACTAAGGTAAGCTAGAAAGGAGATAGTCTTTGAAAAAAATGGATTCGTTAACGGTACGAAAGGACGTGTCTGGTCTAATCTAAAAAGGGAACTCAGGATGAGGGTGGCTCTGCGTCGTCGGGATGGATGCCGGGGGGTGGCGTATACGTACCGTGGCGTATATCGTTCGGTTCGGCAAGAAGCGCAAAAGATCGTGGCGACGCGTGCCACTTGGCCACGGTGTTATCGCGAGACACCAGGCAGGAGCCAGACACTCGACCATATCCAGACGTTACTTCTCGTCTTTTTTTAGTCTTTTTTTAATCTTTTTTCGACGTTGGGATCCTCAAAGAATCTTGGCTCCTCGAGAACGTGTATCGTCTACGATACGCTGCCACTTTAACGATTAGACAAGGGAACAGCCGATGGCGACTAAATGCGTTTCTGGAAGGCATCTCTCGGAGCTTCTGTAGAAGAAGTCGTGTCGTCTTTCGAAGGAAGAAACTCTTCGTCTTCCAGGAAGAAACTTTTGATTTCGTTCGAGATCATCGCTGGACAATAAAAGTGACATCGGTAAAGGAACGGGAGATAAAAAATAGATCGCATTATCTACCGACGGAGGGTAAAAAAAAAAAAAAAGAAAAGAAAGAAAAATAAAAGAAAGATGTACGGGCCTCCCGATCGAAATAATATGCCGAGGACGTGTCCGGCCGCGAAACGGACCTCGCGCTTGACCACGGAACGGAGTACTTTTATGAGGGACGATTTATTTTCCAAACGACGCGATATGTCCGTGAAAGATGCGTCGCCCGTACGAATCCGCGCGTACGGTCTTTCACATATGCCCAATAATATAATATATAATATATAATATATAATATATAATATGCCTTTTCTCTCGTGTTTTCTCGCCTAACGTAATACCAACCGAGCGATTCGCCGCCTTCGCGATAGATATAGAATACATTAGAATACCAAATTTTCCAAATTTCGAGTAATTCACACTAGTCGTTCGCATCGGCGAACGCGCCAAACTAACTAGGCCATGAATAAAAGATGGGAAGAGGCAAGACGCGAACGAAAAAGCTACGATCTGTCTCTGGGTAGATATCTACGTATCCGAACGTATACATATTCATCGCGGTCGCTTTTCAAGAAGCACGAAAAAAAATTCATTTTCTATTCTACGCTCTTGCCGATCCAGATCTCTTCGCATTGTAAACTTTCGTTTTAATATGCACGTGTTTCCTAGGGAATATATGGAAAATACTTTTCCTCCGTTCTCCTTTCCTCGGATTCGTTCCTCTCGTATGAATCTACTTCAAAAATCACCTTCACATCGAAGGGAAGCGCGGATCGCGTTTAATGAAAAAGGAGCGAAATCTTTTCCGCATTAACGCTATCTTATACGCTTTACGCGCGAGTACCTGTTCACACAACGAATTTACACGCGAATCCTGTGGTTCGCGTGCGTAAGAATAATTACACGCGGACCGCGTATCGACTAGCGAGTACTTACACGTATACGCTTTTGCGTGCGACGCGTGAACAATGTACGCCCAGCTATGTTATCTACAGGTAATAACATACCTAAGCGTATATCTCATTGTCTATTGATTCTATAAATTTACAATTTGTAAGAAAAAACGATCGATTTCGTGCGATCTACGAGGAGCATCGATGAGTGCCTCGGTAAATTCTTCGTTATTATCAAGAAAAAGGAAATAAATAAATAAAGAAAATAAATATAAGACAAAACGAAATCGATCGAAAAAGCGTTTAATCGAGATACTTCTCTTGGAATCGATCTCGTCGTCTCTCGCGAGGCACGAAGGAGGCAAGAAAAATCGATGCCATGGAAACCGATGGAGTCATAAAATCAATCATAACGGAAAGGTTATAGCCGATTTTATCGCGATAACTGCACGCCGCGCGAATATATATCCTCGTCCAGTTAGAGCTTGAATTCCGTATTAATTAGGCAGCGCGACAAGGCGAAATTATGGAGGTACGGTAGATTCATTAAACCTTTAATAGTCGTTATAAAACTGGTGTTGTGTACGCTGGAGGACGCGCCTACTTTCCGTACGTCTAGTCAGAAAAGACGAGAAAAAAAGTGTTTTCGAAATAGTTTCCAACTCTCAAAGTACATTTTTTATATGAATATATAAAAAGGCATAAGCAAGTGTAAGAAAGAAGATGGAATCTACCTCTTTGTCAAGCCCTGCGGAATGGATATTACTAAGGATGTAGAATTTCGTCGGGGTGGCACGTAGAAAAAGGACATCACGACGGGTGACTAGAATCACCTCGGCCCGTCGATTCTATCTCGAGAGAGAGAGAGAGAGAGAGAGAGAGAGAGAGAGGGAGAATCCTACACGAGGAGGAGAGTTCAGGATGGGGGCACCCCCTTAGCGACTACGGCACGGATCTCGCGCCATTATTCAGAGGTATCGTGCTGCTGTTTCTACCGCTAGGAAAGTCGGCATAAAGCAGCCGTGAGGACGAACCTGGCCGCCCATCGTGCTCGCTTCGAATACCCGCGTAAAAATGACTTGTGTCAACGTGCGTTCACGGACCCCCTGCAGCTCCATTGCCACCACCTGGCCACTCAAGGATCTTGTTTTACAATGACCAAAGAAAAGAGAGAGAGAGAGAGAGAGAGAGAGAGAGAGAGAGAGAGCGAGAGATCTGGACCATGCGATACAAAAAGCCTTGCATTGTCATCGGTTTTACGATTTATTCGATCAACTTTATTTGTTAAAGTTAGTTTAGATAAATTATCCTAAAACCATCTTTCGTTTCGAGTTTGATTGCATGATTCTTGCATGCAATCCCAAGATAAAGGGGCCGACTTTAATAACTCCGTAAATAATCGGACGTTTCCCTTTCTTGCTCTCTCTCTCTCTCTCTCTCTCTCTCTCTCTCTCTCTCTCTCTCTCTCTCTCTCTCTCTCTCTCTCTCTCTCTCTGACACACACACGGGCGCGCACGCGGTCATCGATTCGAAAATGATTAGCGATAATGTCAAGGGAGTAGAGGAGGCACGTTCGCGATACGTCCGTGACTTCTCTCGTCCGATACACGATTCCACCTAATTGAAATAACCACAGAGTAGTGTGCCGAGAGAGTAAGAAAAGAGAACTTGCAATCGGCGAGGTGGACGATGATCTCGGAGAACGATCGTGGGCGATCCACGTCCGGCGATATCCCATCGAGATCGTCAAATGGATGCCTCCCGTCTTTCTATGTTTTCTCGGCAGCCTGCATTTCCGCTCGCACGTGCCGGTTCGTCGAGGGGATTACGAACCTTTCGCGTTGAACCTTTCCAATGACTCCTTCTCCTCTTTCGACCATTCCAAAGCTTCGAGCATTCGAAAGAGAACAAGAGAAAAAGAGAGAAACGATCGTACCAATGAAAGACCAAGAATCAAATCACTATCGTCCATACCCATCATTTGCCACTGCTCCTACCTTCGCAATCTTACTTTTTTCCATCTTCCATACTATTTTTGAACCGAAACTTTCCTTTCCGACAAAGACGTTCCCCGACTCTTGTATTCGAGTTATCGCTTTAAAAGCTAGAGAAAATTATTTAAAAAGCATTAAATTAGGAAAGGAGAGAAAGAGAGGGGGAGGGGGAGAGAGAGAGAGAAAGGAATAGACGCATAGGGGAGTTCGAAGCTGATAGTAGATTTAATTGTAATGACCCGAGATATACTGAACGTGATCCGTACGATAAAAAAGGAATAAATCCTCGTAGGATTCCCACGTGAATCGTGACCGTAAACGAACGCTTTTACGGTCCACAGTCGATACGTCGCTCCATCATAGATATATCTACCTATGGCTTCCGGGGTAATCCTGAAGGACCTACCGAGCGAGAAAGAATAATAGACTATCATGATAAAATACAGAGACTACGATACCTGTCTTCTAAACTAACTCGCAAAATCTCTAATCTCTCGATGAACGTTCTCTATCTTCGTAACGTTCTAACAAATGTTCTTCGATGAAGACTCATTTTAGTATGGCCGCGGCATCTTCTGCTCCTGTAATTTATATTTAAAACGTATCTACAAAATTATTCACCTAGAGATCTTATTTAAATATTCACCGTATATTTGTACCCTTTGATTGCGGGATAGTAAACAGAAGTACGTGTTACATGGTATAAATATATTTATGCGAATAGTTTTTTTTTCCTTTTCTTTTTTCTTTTAATACGAATGTGTCTACATATTCCGACACAGTACAGTGCTAATAAATGCAATTATCTCCAACTGGATTCATAGTGTAAAAGTCATTAAAAGATTTCTCATGTAATACTTGTTTTAAGAATTAGTAACTTAACGTGTGTCTATCGTGACTTACCGCACGATTTTAATATGATAGCTGATAGTCCTTCGAATAGGAGTAATAACGTACCATGTCCTTCAACGATAACCGATCGTATGTATCTCCGTCTTTTTAATTACGACGCAGTACGACGATGTAAAGTACGCAGTACATAAAATCGAAAAACGATGGAAAAAGATGAATGGTTTATAGTAAAAACTATACACAGTTCGCTAATATCTTAGACATGTGCACAGTTCATACATCTGATTGATAAAATATCATTAATCTTATAAGATAAGAGTACTGTAAATTTTCTGTCGTCGCTTATTTATATGATAACACATAACGATAATCTGCAATATATTAAAAAATAGGTTCGCATCGCTCAAATGTAATTTAAATTGTCCAAGAGTTGGAGAAGTTTGGCGACCAAACTTAGCTGCCATACGCGAATCGTCTAGAACAATTTTCTGATGTTATCGTTTGCTTGTATATTGTTTCTTTAATACGTCAGATACGGCAGATATATATTTTAATAACGTACTTATATGCAAGAGAATCGGAGCGTCTCTTAGCGTTTCCTTTCTTCTTCCGATGCCCATGTGCGCAAGGCCGAATCGACTCGTTCTTTAAACTTTTTGACGTTCGTCCGAAGAGATCGTCGATGCTATGATTCGCTACGATTCCCTCATACTATGCCAACAGATATCTTACAGACTCTTTATAAAACTTTAAATACCGGCGTTCATCTTTAAAAAATAAACCATTGAGTTTGAAAATATTGTCAAACGAATAATAACATGATGGATTTTATAATAAGTTTTTTAAATTCTGACTCTGTGTAATACCTTGCACTTTTTACCAATACATCAACTTGATAGCACCAATCGTAAGATAAAACAAGGATTGGCATATCTATATTAGTTAATGATTTTTATCAAACTTTTTCTCAAAAGTCGAGGATGTTAAAGGTGCAGGTATATATATATATAATTTTTTTTTTATTTTTTTTTTTTTTTTTTTTTTTTTTTCCCAAAATAAAAAGCAAAAAAGAGAAGAAAATATGTTCTTTGTGCTATGCATCTCAACAAGGATTATCCGATCTTGTCGATTAATTGTTAATTTTATTTGAAGAAGAAAAAAAGAGAGAAAAAAAGAAACAAAAAGAAAAAAAAAATAAGGCCAAGACATAAGATTATTTTATGGAATGTATACACAGATGAAAATAGTCAAATGTAGGAAACGCATAGGCAAACCGCAGTTGTCGCGCTCATATAAGCGGCTTCTAATACGCCCCTCCAATGAATACTCCTTTCTACGTCGTAGAGACGTTAGATTTCCTCCTATCGTTAATCTACTACAGAGGAGATAATCACCTGATACATTTTAATGTTGTTACTTCATAGTCAGGGACACTGTATTGCAAAATCAGTAAAATGCTTTACAAAAGCATACACCTTCTTTTCTTCACCGGTTCTGGAGGCTCCAATGCTGCCAATATAGCTTCGTCGAATACATTTTTTAAACCTTTCTAAAATAAACATTTAAAGAGATCGGTACGTGCAACGTGGAAAATTCATACAACATAAATTCGACTTATTTGCAAATAGATATACCTGTGTCAGAGCGCTACATTCTACGTATTTCACAGCTTTTAGCTCTTTCGCAAGTTTCTCTCCTTGTTCCGCTGAAATAGGTTTCTGCTTATTTTTTGCAAGCTTCTCTATAGTAGCAACATCATCTCGTAAATCAATCTGAGTACCAACTAGGAGAAACGGAGTCCTTTGACAATGATGAGTTATTTCTGGAACCCACTGTAACAATTGTTTCAATTCAATGTCCTAAACGTTATACGTTGTTTAAAATGCGAATATACATTTTGTAATAGTCACCTTTTCTTTAACATTTTCAAATGACGACGGTGAAACAACTGAGAAACAGACCAGAAATACGTCTGTTTGCGGATAACTTAAAGGTCTAAGTCTATCGTAATCCTCCTGGCCTGTGATATAATTTTAATTCAACGTATATTTAAACCGTCCAAATAATGTTGCTTATAACGTTTACTAACTAATAAAATCATTCGTTGTCCTTACCAGCGGTATCAAATAATCCTAACGTATATGGATCACCGCCTATCATTACCGTTACAGCATAGTTGTCGAAAACAGTAGGCACATATTCTGAAGGAAATTTATTTGTCGTATATGAAATCAAAAGACAAGTCTTTCCCACAGCTCCATCTCCGACCACAACACACTTTATTGTCTGCATCTTACTCTCTGCTCTCTATTTCCTAAAACATTGTCGTATAAACCTTTTGTTATGAAGATTCTGGCAAATGCTGTTTTTCGAATGCTTATATACTTTATAAGAAATAATAAACTTATTAAAAAATATTAACGTTACACCAATCTAAATATTACATAGCGAGCGCAATAATATCGTTGCAAAAGTCATTGCTCTATGATTATTGAGTAAAATCTAACGAAACTATTGAAAATGCTAAAATCCACCAACGAGTGGATCTTAACCTAAACTCAACATACATATGTATGTGTCGTGTCAAAGTAACGAAGATTTTCTAAAGAATTTTCACGAATTCAAACACAATACGAATAGTGCGAAATATACGAATCGTTGTCGTAATTAAACTAGCAAAAATATACAAATTATAAACGCAACTTAAAATGTGTTGATAAAAATGTACAATGAATGACTTACCTAGTATTATACTATCGCCATTAAAGATTAAGACCACAAGCTTCGAATATACGTCAAGAAAACTAAAAGATGTGTGCATTTAACGCAACAGATCTTTTTTTTTTCTTTTAATTCTTCCCACTTATCATAACAGTCTCAACACTTGTAACTTTTACGGGTTCACTGCCTCAAAAGTAAAATTTATTACAGGCTTGAAAACTCCCAATTTTCCTTTCGACTATACGCCCGCGTGATATTTGAAATTTTTCAAATCTTATCTACGCGATTTATACAAAATTATTAGTTACGTCCGAATATATTACTTTTCTTCAATTGCCAAAGCGGCCCAAAGTATTTTTTACAATTTTTATCTTTGAACGATAGAAATGCTTCGTTAACAAGTAACGTTATAAACGAACATAACCAAAATAACATTTTAAATTCAATAGATGGCAACACTGTTGTTAAACTACTGTAACTAGAACTGCTAAAAGAGAAAGATGATTAAAACGTAATGGAATGTAATTGAACCTTTTTTTATATTGCTCGAGTGTGTTATAATGCCTTTTTAAAGCATTATTAGTTTTCTATTACATGACATAATGGATATATCAATAGGAATAAATGATAAACGCGCGATAAAAGTGACAGTACCACCTCTTAATTCTAGTAATTTGATCCCTATATATATATATATATATATATATATATATATATATATATATATATATATATATATATAATTATTTACAAATTAATCTCGTCTATAACTTATTATCATTTATAATTTACTGTATTGTAGACAAATATTCATTCGTATGATTTAATCTAAAACCGATACCATTATTCACAGCGGAGTCACCATTTTCAAAATCGTTAAAAGGAAAAAATTTAACTGGAACTCTTCGTCATTTACGAGATTTAGCAGCTGATGTTCATGGGATTGTTCAGCAGTGGAATGATAATACTCTTGAAGGAATTAATATTTTAAAATCTATAATACAAGAAAAGTCCAATAAAAATTATACCATTCGATTACAAGATTACTGTGACAGCTTAGAGGAAATTTGTCATACCTTGGTATATTGTGTTTAATTATTTGTAGAATATATGTATATATATATATAATGTTATTATGTATTATATATATATATAATGTGTTTATGTGTGTGTGTATCTATATATATGGTATTAATTATCATATATGTTTTATATGTTATAGAGTAATCTAGTAAAGACTTTGGAACAAATAGCACATCAGATAAATGTTCTAATAATATTGGATAAAACTGCAATAAAGTTATTTACAACTTGGCCGATATCAGCGTTTGGTATAACTATAACTTCTAGATATTTTCTTATAGTATACAATATTTATCAGCATTAAATATCTTGTAGGACGTACAGTGGAAGTAATATATACTACTTATAATAACGAAATGCAAATAAAATACAAAGTTCTTGAAAATATTGCTCATTGTCACACAGAGCCACAAAAGATGTTATATCTTTCTGCATGGTTACATCAACCGTTGTTACCTAAAAACGTAACAATATTATTAGAAGCAATGCTCACAGAAACTGGACATAGATAACTATAAATAATATATACATGACTAGTAAGTATGCTATATTTTTACTGCACGATATTAAATTTCCATTAATTTTTCAATTTGAAATAGGGATTATACATATAATAACAATAGACAAGAAAAAAAGATGTTCCTTTATTTTCTCTTTTTTTCCTTTTTATATAGATATATTCGCATAACTTTTATAACACAATTAAGAACATATTACTTATATAAATAACTGATACCTGAGATCATGACAAATCGATATAAGTAAAATTATAAATTAATGGATATGTTACTAACCTTTGCTAATGCACTTAAACAAAGTGAATCTATCTTAACAAAGTGACTTCACATCCTTATTTTGAAAGTTTGGAAATAAAATTATTTTTATTCTCAAATATAGTCAAAAAAATATTGATTCATTTTTTCAAAGAATATTTAAATCAAATATGGTTTCAAAAATAACTTTTAAAATATTGATGTAACGACGAAACACTTTATATATAATATATATATATATATATATATATATATATATATATATATATACACATATACAATATAATATATATATGTAAATATATATATAAGAGGAAGAAGTATGAATCTTACGCATAAATATTTAAGCATTTTTCTATATCATAGCATTAGTTAGAATCACACATAATTACATATACATCTCATGACTTATTGTAAATATTTTGCTTCATATCTAAAAAAAATTTTAAATACATATTTACAGATAAATACATAGAGAATTATTTTACGCAGTAATAGGAAAAGAGGATAAAATCTCCTTTGCTTGAAAATGTCCACATTGTCTTCTATATTTTTTAATGTAATTTATTAAAAATTGCTTATCATATTATCATTATTATATTTAGATATTTATATATTTTTAATTGAAAAATAAAACTATTATTTGTGATGAAAGAATTATTGGTGAAATATATAACTTCCTCATTAGATATATACAATTTAGTTAAATGCATTAGAAAATTACATGTATTTAACAATACGTATGACCATTTTATAACTGCAAAAATTTATAATAAAGAATAATATGAAAAGATAATATTAAGATTAATGCAAAAAGATCAAACAACACAAAAATATTAAAATAATTAATATTATATTAAAATAAAAATTAAATTTTAACACAAGTCCAATTATATATGAAAATCTTATTGCTTGCACGAAAATGAAATGTTCATCTTAATTAATTTATTCTCCTGTTCTTTTTTCTTTTCGTTGAAGAAATTTTTCTTCACTAATATTGCTAAAATAGTAGTTGAACTATTATTGACAAAATTCAAAGCTATTAGACAGTCATCAATTTTAAAACTTTTGTCTAATAGCAACATTTTGTATACATTTTATAATCCAAAAGATAACTTTTGGATGTGTATTTTTTTAATGTACAGGAAAATATTTTTTTTCTTTTTTTTTTTTCTTTTTTCCTTTTTTCTTCTTTTTTTTTCTTTATAACTATGTATATCTAAGTATTATATTTACATATACATTAAACTGAATGATATTGTACATTTTTACAATTGCCTATAGCAAAAGAAACATACGAATGATCTAAAAAAATGTTATGTTCTATTTTGAACTAATGCAAATTCATACATAAAGTTTATAGAAAAGAAACGTGTAGCAATCATCAAAAATACATTCGTTTCATATACAAATTCAAATAATTGTACTGTATGTCTAATATTACTATACACTGTACAAATAACTTTATTTAGTATAATACCATCATTCACGCGATGGTCTAAAAATCAACTTCTAGCATTTCTATTAAATTCTTCGCTCAATGCTTCAAAATCAAGATCTGTATCTAAATTTGTATTATTTGGTATGATATTACCCTCTAAAATATTATCAGGCATAATATTTTTTAATCGTTCCGATACTAACTCATCGACCAAGTTTGTTTGATCTACCAAGTGTAATTGTTCAACTAACTTTTCGTCAATTAAAAGATTTTTGTCTATCACACTACTACTATTTAAAATATCTAAATGCGTAATATGATCGTATTGAGCTACTTTTGACATATCCAAATTTTCTGTACTATCAAATATATTAGTATCACAATTATTAGAAATAATTGGTACTGTATCTTGTAACACGGATATACTGTCTGAAGCTTTACAAATTGAAGCTGCAGGTAATATTTTACATGGACTTGTATCTAATGTAGAACTTTGGACTTTACCACAATTTAAATTTGAGGTACTCATAGGTACTATTTTAGAAACCAATTTTTGAAAACCTTTAGCAAAGCTCTGAGAGCCATCTTCTATATTATTCAAGTCACTTTGAATTTTATCCAAACTTTGAATACTTTGCTTTTCGTACGACCCCAAAGTGCCATTTTCAAGCTTCACCAAATCTTGCTCCACAGGTCCTAATTTTATAAAGGCTTTATCTATATGTTCCAATTTCGATTGATCGTAATTACTTTCTACTTTGGCAAAAATTTCACAATTACTGGATGGTCCTAAATTATCGGTTAATTTAGTAAAATTATCTTTATGAGATTCTGAAGTTTGGAATTTTGGAACTTTAGTTGTATTAATATCGATTTTTTGAAATCCTGGATTCTCCGAAATTTGATTTTGAATTTCAGGACTTGAAATTAAAAGTTTAGAAACATTATTAGCCTTATTGCTATCAACATTATTGATAGAAGTAGGATTTCTTCTCATTAATGTTAAGGCCGATAATACTTCTGGACACGTCGGGTTTGATGCCGAATCAGTTCTCCTTTCACTAAGAAAATCTGATATACTAAGATCTGAACTCTCTGAAAATCCACTAGACATCCTTTCTTCATTGTTTTCTTTACATTCTTCAGAATTGACTGTTTTTCGTAGCTTAACTGGTGGTTCCTCGTTTATGTAAATGTTCGAAGTTTCTTCGTCGTAACTCTTTAATGCGTCATTATTGATTTTATATAATCCAGGATTAACACCCAAGGCATCACAAAGCAATTCTTCGTTAATATCTACTAAATCTTTGTCCGATCCTTTATCAGTATTTGCTAAAGATAACATTTCGCCAACTTTCTCTCTTATTTTATCCATCAATTGTTTTACCTCTTGTAAAAAATTTCTAACATTGTTTTCAGATTTTAAAACTAGTAACTCATATAGAGATTGTGCATTAAGTACCGGCTTTGCGGCTATTTTTATTATTTCAGTATCTTCACATACCGAAATTGCTTCTCTTAGCTTAACTTTACGCCGTTCTGATTTAGCTTCAGGTGTAACATAAGCCCATGGCCCCCTTTTTTTCCCCTTACGTTTTAAGGGATCTTGATTAACATTTTGTTTAAGTTCAGGATCAGGTGTAGGCGGTGGTAGTTGTTCAGGACTACCATGATCAGGATGCATTTCAAAATGCCTTGCCATACGTGTTCTTCCCAGATATATTTTGTTACATGTAGGACATCTGAAATGATCTGATATTTTTCTCTTTGGTACTTCCAATCCTGTTAAAAGTTCTTTAGGTGACTCCTCATCTTCAATTTTGTCATTGTTTGTATTATAGTCACTGTAGCCGCCATCCGAATCATCCAAGTCTGGTTGTAAAAAATCTGAATGGTGTAAATGTTTGTAATCTCGTACCATATGTCTCGGTGGTCTTGAAAGTCTACCAGAACGTGTTCTGGCTATAACTTTTTTTCTATCATCCTGTAATGAGTTCGAATAAAGAAAAGGTATAATCATTTTTATAGCTTATACATATTTTATTCTTTCAAAAAAAAAAAAAAAAAAAAAAAAAAAAAAAAAAAAAAAAAAAAAAAAAAAAAAAGGAAAGAAAAAAAGAAAAAAAGAAAAAAGAAAAAAAGAAACCTTTAATTCTACTTGTTCTTCCTCAGGAACCGTTGCTGTTTTCGATGGGATCAGAGAGGGCCTAATAGTATTCTTTTTTGGTCGGCCTCGTTTACCACCACGATTTTTTATTAAGGTTCCAGGATTTTTCAATCTTAAATCTAATTCTTCTGGAAACACTACCCTGTATAAAAATGCACAAGTTTTAATTAATTTGTAAAAACATTTAAATAGTTTTTTTCTCGCTGCTCACTACTACTACTTATCCTTATTGATATAACTGACCTATAGACGATTCTCTCATTAGACATATTTGTTTCTTGGCTGCGTTGTTGCAATACATGAGCGATTTGTTTCAACTGAGTTGGTGAAAGCCGTTGTATGCTAAAATAAAATGTAAAAATAAAGAAATATAGATATTTTCTAAACGAACTTTTAAATATATGTGCGTGCACGCGTACACATGTAATTAGAACAATTATATGACTAACATGTACATATCTTATACCTTCAATCCTTTAAGATAAGATTAATTTTTTAACAATACCTGTGAAAATGATGACCTTGTTGTACTATTTGTATAGGATTTTCACTGGATCCCAATGGTTTAGATGTATCTGCTGTTTCTGAGACAACTGTTGTAGATCTTGTTGTAGGTATCCCTTTAGATTTTTTATTTATCTTAAGACATGCTCCATTTATGGATGAATTAATCTTTTGCTTAAAAATACCATTTTGAACAGATTTTGTTTTGTCCGATGAACCATTCTGTTGTAGAACTGGTGTCGTTTGTGACAAATTTGGTATGTTGGTAGTCAAATTACTAGTATTTAATGTAACAGTTTGATTTTGTTTAGTATAATTATGAAAAGCCACTTTAGTCTGTGGTTTCAAGATAGATATAGGTGTTGATGAGGTTTGTGTTGGTTTTAATATAGAAGTTGAATTAGTCATCGTTGTTTTGGAATCTTGCGTTTTAACGATCGATGCAGTTCTAAAAATAACTGGAGAATTTGTCTGCGTTATAATTTTTGTCATTGGCGTTACTAAACTCTTTTTCCCTATTACAGATGATGATGACGCCTTAATTATTTGTGTAGGAACTTGAACTGGCTTAAGTTCTGTAGACATCGCTGGACTTATATTTGTATTATTAATAAGTTGAGCAGTTTTTGGTACTGTTTTAGTTATAGTAGTAGCACTCTTTAACATAGGCGTTAGAAGCTGAGATATATTACTTTTTTGTAACGATGATTGCGTAGTTTTTATCGCAGGTGATATTCTTATTTGTGAAGTAGCTATATTTTGTGGTAATACAGGTGTGCTATTTACCACAGTATTGCCGATCTGAGGAGTGTTTGTATGATTTCCAATTTCGCAGCTTCCTGTTATAATGTGAGATGTATTTAATAACTGTGCCGATACATTATTTGTGTTCAAAAGTTGAGCCGTAATAGGGGTTGCTTTTATTATTTGCGGTGATAATGTATTGATCACCGCCGCTTTTGAAAGTAACACAGAATTAGAACTTGAATTCATGTTAATCGATTGCATTCCATTGATGGAATTTAAATTAGTATTTGTAAGTTTATTAATGTTTTGTATTAATTTAACATTTTTGGCTGGCTTTAATATGGTTTGCGCAGGTTTTATAATGAATTGCGAAGACGGCAAAAGTATCGGTAACTTTTGCAGAATTTGTGCTTGAGAATTGGATACGTTATTCATCGGTTGATTTTGTGCTAAGTTATCTTCTACCATATAGTGCGAATTATCTTCAGATTTAATCTGCCTAATATCCGTCATTATTGTATGTACCTTTGGTTGTTCTAAAACTATTCTCTGTGCATTGGAATTAATCTGAATAGAATTGTTTTTTACTTCCAATGTTTGCGCCTGGGAATTAATGGTTTGATTTTGTAAGCAAATGTTTCCTAAGGTCAAACTATTTGCAACAGTTTCATTTTGCAATTTTTCATTAGGAGAATCTTCCTGCATTTGCCATTCTGAATAGTCCATACACTCGGACTTAACTATATCACTAATGCCATCATCATTTTGAACTTGAGCCGTTTCGAAATTGAAATCTTCATCCGTAAAAGTATCCCGTGGAGATACCGAGCTTACATCTTCTGTTTTACAATTATCATTTGCCGTAATTTTTGTTGTATTCGGGATAACGCTACCACGATTTTGTTGATATATAACCTCTTCGTTGGAGTTTATCTCAAAAGTTAAACCTAATGCAGCTGCCTGTTCCGAAGTGAGATGAATTGTTTGAGAATCATTTTCATCGTTTTGTAAAAACGCAACGAAATCACTTTCATTATCATCGTCGTCAACAACTTGTTGGAATGCTTGTTGTAAAAGATCGGATGTACTAGTCGAAGAGGCAGCATCGTTTGTAAACACGTTTGAATTAGAAATCTGTGCCATTTCTTACTTCTTCAGAATTTCTTCGTTCGCGTAAGATAAATTACACTTAATAAATTAATAGCATCATATTTCGAGGAATATTACAAAATTTTTCAGACAAAAATTTATACAAAACTCACATTTAATTCTCGTCAGCAAGGAATGAAAATGTTATGCCGAGTATATGGTGTAACTACATAATACACCTGATGGGAAGAGGCAGAACTAACGGAAGTAATTGTTATAGATGGCGCCGATAGATGGTGCGATTAATGTACAGCCAATATTTTTAACACTCGTTTCACCTTCTTATATAATTACTATGTTTCTTTAATCTAGAATTCTGCTTCCTTTCCAAGATCGGATAGCACAGCCGAAGGTATGTTCTAATTCCTTTTTCATTTATTTATATTATTTTGCGGTTAAAATTAATATATTCGATCGATCGGTATCTCGATCGTTTCTTCTCTTGTCACCGTAAACAATTATTTTAAACACAGGTATTTCGATTAATGTCAAAGTACCGTTTTACTTATAACTTGCATTGGCACATGGCGTGCGCGCGCGTATATGATGCTGGCACGATGTGGCACAAAATTAAGTTTTCCGTCAAATTGCAATATCGATGCTTACGTTAATTAATACGCGTTGCATATTTTCGCATCAACGAAATATCGGATATAACATATATAACAGTAATAAATAAACATCATTAAGTCTAAGTGTATTCATTCTATTGACTTAATTAATTTTTTTCTAAATCCTATATTTGAGTGATAAATAATTATAAAATATTTTAGTTTACAGTGAGATTGTTCGTCGTAAGTGTAAATTAGTTTGTAAGGTAAGTCGATAATACATTTGTCTTTATAATATATTGTTTACGATACATGAACTGTATGAACTCAATATTAACACAACAGTTCCGTTACTTAGAATGTAATTTTTTATTTATTTTTGTTTTCTCCCTTTTAGAAATTTAAAACGATCGAAAATGCCACAGAACGAATATATCGACAAACACCGAAAGTTATATGGACGACGTTTGGATTATGAAGAGAGAAAAAGAAAACGAGAAGCAAGGGAGCCTCATAAACGGGCAGAACGTGCACGTACATTGCGTGGTATTAAGGCTAAGATCTTCAATAAAGAGCGTCGCAATGAAAAAATTCAAATGAAGAAAAAGATCAAGGCTCATGAAGAGAAAGGAGTAAAGCAAACATCAGAGAATCCTTCAGACGGAGCTATACCGGTATATCTTCTTGACAGGGATGTCACTAAAAGAGCAAAAGTATTGTCTAATATGATTAAGCAAAAACGAAAGGAAAAGGTTGGAAAATGGGATGTACCGATACCTAAAGTTAAAGCTCAATCAGAATCTGAAGTTTTCAAAGTAATGAGAAGTGGAAAGTCTAAACGAAAATCTTGGAAAAGAATGGTTACTAAAGTTACATTTGTTGGTGAAAACTTTACAAGGAAGCCACCCAAGTTTGAAAGATTTATTAGACCGATGGCGTTACGTTTTAAAAAAGCACACGTTACGCATCCAGAATTAAAAGCAACTTTTTATCTACCAATCATAGACGTTAAAAAAAACCCAAGCTCTCCTATGTATACAAATTTAGGTGTAATAACTAAAGGTACTATTATTGAAGTAAATATCTCGGAATTAGGTCTTGTAACCCAATCTGGTAAAGTTGTATGGGGCAAATACGCACAAGTCACAAACAATCCAGAAAATGATGGTTGTATCAATGCCATATTACTTGTTTAATCCAATTTGTAATTTGCTATTGTTACTTATTAATTTATCTTCCTCCTTTGTATCTTTTCCTTATGTAAAAGAATGATTGTAATAAAGATATCTTGTAAAATATCTGTCTGTCTATCTATATGACTGTCTTCTACACGATTTTCCTTTCACTAATATACATAAGACTTAGAATTATTTTATGAAACAAATTCAAACAATAACTTTTGTATGTTTATTTACTCTTCTCTTTTTTCCTTCCTTATGTGGTACATGATAAAAAATTAATTTCAATTGGTATTGTTGCAGTTATAGGAAGATATCGTCATGCAGATTTTTGTAAAAACGCTTACAGGGAAGACCATCACCCTTGAGGTAGAAGGTTCTGATACCATTGAAAATGTCAAGGCTAAAATTCAAGATAAAGAGGGTAAATATATTGATCGATTTATTAAATCTTTGAAAAAAAAAAAAAAAAAGTATTTTTTGAAAGAATACAAGATTATATATAAAAATATTTTTGTATTTTTCTTAGGAATTCCACCCGACCAACAACGATTGATTTTTGCTGGCAAACAATTAGAGGATGGCAGAACTTTATCAGATTACAATATTCAGAAAGAATCTACTTTGCATTTGGTTTTGCGTTTACGAGGTGGAGCAAAGAAACGTAAGAAGAAGAATTACTCAACGCCTAAGAAAATTAAGCACAAGAAGAAGAAGGTCAAGCTTGCCGTATTAAAATTTTACAAGGTATTAAAGTTTATATATATTTTTTTTTTTTTTTTTTTTTTTTTTTTTTTTATTAATCCGTATTATAGCAGCATATTTATCATATGTATCAATATTTCTTAGGTCGATGAAAATGGAAAGATCCATCGGCTAAGACGTGAATGTCCTATGGAACAATGTGGCGCTGGTGTTTTCATGGCAGCCATGGAAGACCGTCATTATTGTGGTAAATGTGGATACACTCTTGTATTTAATAAACCAGAAGATAAATAAATTAAAAATATGTATGCAATTTATTTGATTAAAGAGTCTTCTTAAATACTTGACGAATATTAAGTTTTAATTCAACAAACAAATTCGTAACTTTGTATGTAGGTGTGTTAAGGCTGTTCATTATTACTCCTGGTTGTATGCCTGGTTTACGCTATAGGCATAATTCTTAACCGATTTTGATGAACGAGGTCTCATGTTAAAGACGAAAGTTTCATTCTTTTTCGAATCTTTAAAGAAAACAACGTGTCTTGAAAAAGATGTTTTTTCCAGAATAATGTATACATAAAAAATAAGGCTTTTTCAAAAATTCGGAAAATATTCTCGCTTAAACCTTCATCTTTAAAATGAGATTTGATTCATTAAAATCGTTGAAGAATAATTACGTCTGTACTTATTGTCGGTATAAACCATTATAAAATCAGGGATGCGCTTTGGTACTATTATACAGAATTTTACATAATAACATAATCAGAGAATGATTTGATGAATTATTTTTAATTAATCAACTATGCCGCCCTAACCAGTAAATCAAAGTCATATTGAAATAATAATCCATTTGTTATGCATTACGCTAGATATATCTATTTTATCACATTTATAACAGAATTGATTTTTTTTTCTTTTTTTCTTGTGTAAAGCAAATTTGTGTAAAGTATTATAGATACATATTAACACTATATGTATTATACATATATATAATAACACTAAGAAAAACATTAATTCCAAATATAAATGGTAAATGTTTAAATATTTATCACTAAATTATTCCATATATTCTGCTGGAGAATTTTTAAATATAATCACAGTGTATCGGTAAGTTCTTTCCCCTTTCTTCAACTATACACAAGATCACTGATGGAATCAACATTAATGAGAAAACGAACCTGAAATTGAAAAATATATTGTAAATATATACGTGTAGATGTGTAACACATAAGTAACATTTGTAAAATCATATATTCATGGATGTAAAGTTTTGTTATCAATACCTTGAACTAACAGAGGAGTCTAACATTATTCCGATAAATTGGATTTATAATTCAGATTTACTTTGTTGTTCTGTGCGGGTATTCATATTCTTTAAAGTTGGTTTTAACACTGAAAACATCTTTTCTGTTGCAGTAGGATGAATGCTCATTTGCAATTCCGTTAAAGATTCTTCAGTCTTCAAAACAAAATAACAATATTTTTATCAATAAATCAATAATCTAAGGAATATTATCTTGAAAAAAAAAAAAAAAGTATAATATTCAATGAAAGTGTATGACTTACTTGTCTAAGTAATTGTGCAGCAGTGTGTAAAACTCGTTGCCATTTTCGTACCTCTACATTATGCAAACTTTCTTGTTGCTGTAACAAATTTATCCAATCTTCTTCAGTCTTTGGGGTGTTCCTATAGATACGAAAAATATTTCAAATAAAAGACATTCTTCGCAATACTGTCGAAACTGATCTTGAATTTTAAAAGGAAATTATAATCTGACAAAGCATTTATTAAAAATTCATCAAGATCATCTATCAAGGTATATAAGTGTTATATTAATAAAAGGTATGCACTGTGTATCAAACTTACTATCAGCTAATACAATACAAGCTTAGATATATATATTTAAGGATTCACAAAGTACCTCAATTTTTACGTACTTAAGAACATGTAAATCCATTATTGTGTAAGCTGCAGCTTCTTCCAGGCCCCATAATTTGTAATACAATAACCCATTGATTATCATCAGACATAATACAGCTACTAGAAGCATTGAACTAACTATCATGCCTGCATCGCTTCTAGTACTGGCACCTATACAATTAATCAATATAAACAAATGGATATTTTCTTTACATTACATTACATTACATTACATTACATTACTTAGATTACTAATACAAAACACTAGAGAGATACTTGTGTATTTCATAATACCATTATTATTGTGTATATGTGGCAAATCCGTAGGTAAAGATTGATGATTGGGAGACATATTATCTGGCGAGTGATTTTGTAATGCACTTGCTGCGCATGTTGCTCGCCTTCTTCTACGTGTTTTTCTTTTTAATCCTGCACTCCCGATACCTTCTTCACATTCTAGATTCAAAGCTTTTATTATACTACTAAAATAATCATCGAGTCCAGCCCAACAACTTTTTTCTATCATACCTATCACAAGCGGATTTAAAAATTAAACAAAAATATATGTAATATTATAAATATTGATTCTTAAAAAAAAAAAAAAAAAAAAAACTTACTTTTCACGAAAGACCAAACATTCTTCTTATATTTGATTTGTGAAAATATTGTCAGGCTCGTTTCATTGTCCGATACGCTGTTCATACAATAATGAGTTAAAACACTAAAAGAATCTGCATATGGGATACCTGCATTTGTGCATTCTACATCGATGCAATAAAGATGACCAGGTCTGCTGCATGGCAACATAATCTAAATGGAATATGAAATATAGATAGATTTGGCATTATTTGAAGTTCAAGATCGAATTTATACAATCGAAATTTATCGATTGAAAATCTAATTATTTAGTAAAGTAATTTTCTTTTACTTTATACCTGCGTTTCCATAACTTGAGAACTCCTTGGGCCAATTGTTTGAGTTAATGATACTGTCATAGAAATCGTCCTCATTTTTTGACCAGTCTGATCATTTTGTGTCCATGCAGATTGTACCAAATCTAAAGCAATGAAACCAGCATATCTGGGCTTTAATTTAGTATATAGGCAATGTATATTAGATTAATCGGATAGTAATTAAACTTAAAAATTTTCGTCTGATCAATCTAATATTACAAATATATCACAAAATACATAACAATATTTTTATTTTTTTCAATTGTGGAACATAATTTATTGTTTGTATTACCAGTGGTCTTGCGAGCAGTGTGAAAATCCAAAAAGAATTTTGAATTTGTGAACAATAAAGTGAACAACTGGTCTATGTGTATAGGGAAAATAGTTTTATAGAGTTCACGACCTTCGTGCGGAGAAGTACATTTCATACCTCCACGAATGCTCAGTTTTGCTAAAACATTTTTGTTGTTGTTGTTATTGCCAATAAATAAAGAAAATAGAATAAAACATACAGACAATATAAATATAGATATAGCCATTACCGGTATGCTTTTCAGCTTCACTTTCTGTCGTATCGCTTAGATCAGTTGGATCAAGAGTTGGATCTGTTCTAGGTTGAGGTGGAGGTGGAGGTAAAGATACAATTTGCTCTTCTATTTCATTAATTGGTTCTACAATAGGGGAAGTTGAATTTTCCATGCTTGCACCTTCCGCCTACGTTTTTAAAAGACGAGATATAAATATAAATATAATTCATAGAGTTATAAAAAAATTGATATTAAATATATTACTTCAGAAAATGATTCCACGGATAATCGCGTTGAAAATTTCTCTTCGTCTGTAGCTGCTAATGGTGGTACATAATCTTCATCGTCGGACGTTAATCCTAATTCATCCCCATAACTAGTGTGAACAAGTTGCCACATTTCAGCCATACTCATTGGCTAAAGGGAAAAATATAATAAAGAATAATAATTCTAATTAATTTTGTTTTGCTTCTGTTCAAATATAAATCCTTGCATATATTACATCTTATCATTATTAACTTTAATATAAATATAGTTATTTGACATTTATTGTTTGGAGGATTATCACAAAAAATATTGACTTTATGATTCAATGTTAGATATTATTTCAAAATTAACTTAGATAAGATTAAGATAAAACTAATATATCAATCTTTCCTAGTAATCTTTTCTGCTTCTACTACCAAGATAATATAATATAGTAAGGGATTGGTGTTACTTGCATAAGTATTGGGTTGGCAACTAAGTGATTGCCGGATTTCAAATAAGAAGGAAACGACAGAATCCGCGATCACTTAGTTGCCAACCCAATATATAAATATTATTGTAGAACCTACTTTATGAGTAAATACATGTAAACTAAAAGACTTTTTATAGGATTTCTTTTATAATATTAAATTGATCCTACCTGACCAATCAGAGCATTTTGCCAAACACGGAATAACATCAAATATGTCTTATCCCTCGCACCGAACGAAGTCAAGAAAAATTTGTCACTAACAGTGCATATTAAGATGGCATTGGGAATCACAAGCGCAGTTTTTTCTTTGGTAATAGATGTAACGTCTTTCCAACGTAGAGACACCAATGTCTCCCACATGAAAATATTGGCATAAAAGCACACGTAGTTTTGAGAGACATAAAGCCTTCCATGCACTAATATCTCGCGTTGTAGGGCACAGGAATAATCTAAAAATTTCATTTGTATATGTAAAATCAAGCATAGAATTCATAAGGAAAATAAAGAAATCATGTCAAAGGAATAGAACTAATTTATAGCATAGTTTTATGTGCATCCATTTACTATAAACTTGTATATTAACAATTATTAATTGATTTAATTTAAGAGAAATCAATATATTTAATTGTACAGTTAAAAAACAACTAAAAGTGTTATATTAATTAATTGATTGAACATTGGGGACTTTATGTAACAATATCAATAGAGATAATTTGTTCTTCTTGGAACTTCGTATTGAATTTGAAAATTTTTCTTTTTGTGCAATTATGCCACGATACCATATATATAATGCATATACATGGTATCATGAGTACTAACATTTGTCTAATTTAACAAATATAATATTGCAACATAAATCCCCAAGGCATGTTATGGGTATAAGCTATTAACTTTTCTTATAAATTTTAGGATTAAGATCTTACAAAAGTTCATACTTAAAAATATTAATCAGATGCACGTTTATATAATGTATAATTTTTAAATGAAAAGAAATAAAAAAAAAAAAAAAAAAAAAAAAAAAGAAAAAGAAAAAAAAAAAGAAAGAAAGAGAAAACTTTTAATCACATCTATTTCTCTTAAAACATAACGAAATAATGCCATATCTGAACAACAAAAGCAATGTCAGATGAGGTGGCAGGGGATAACTTACTAAGGAGAAAGATGATAGATAGAGATGTATCACAATCTGATTTGTGGATTCAGGATTCTTCTATAAAGGTTCTACAATTGATATAATCTCGCATGAATAACGCTTAAAGCTATAAAAAGTGTAAGAAATATTTTAGAACTTTGCTAACCCTATTGACCTGCTTTTATTGTATCCCTTTTTTATATAAATATATGTTCTTTTGAAAAATTCAATTACTTACCTACAACTAATCTTTCATCATCTGGAACATCTTTAAATATCCGTTTAAAATCTTCGGATCGAGATTTGTACGTTGGATATAACACGTGGTACCATGATTTCTTTTTGTTTCGATCTCCATTCCTGGATTCCTTTTTAGCTTCATGCGTAGAACTCTTACTATAATCGACTGAATCAGACGACTTGTTTATCGCTTCCTAAGTAAAAAATAATAATTAAATGATATTTCTAATGGTATTAGAACAAGCAGCTAAAGGAACTCATAACATTGATATGAAACATAATATTACCTGTGACTGATCGTCTGATTTATTAGCACGAATTGATTCTTTACTCGAGTCAGAATTTAATCTAATATATTCTCGTCTGCAATGAGCTTTAGGACTTGGCCGAGGAGATAAATTAGGACTAGATTTGGGGCTACCACCTCCGCTATTTATTGTTTCTTGAGGTATCTCCGTTGATATTCCATTCCCTACATTTGTTGCACAACTCTGATGTCCCAAATTTGATGAGTTTATACTATTGATTACATCATGACTAGACATTAACAGATTTTCAACTGATTTATTCCTATAAGAAACAGTTTTTTTAAAGTCAAGCTTTATCTCAAAAAAAAAAAAAAATAGAATCGTTTGTGTTGTCAGTGATATAGCTAAGAATGAGATACAGCAAAAAAGAACTCATATCAAATGGAGTTAGTATAATGCATTGAGAAAACTTGCATATGAGAATACATACATGCTTGATACAGGATATTTTTGTATCAATTCCACTTTATGGTGCTTAATATATACACAATAGCATTGTCGAATAATTCAGTTGTAGAATATGCCACCCATTGAAACTCCAGAGTATTGCAAATTAATTACACAAAACAAAGCGTTCGTGTTAAAGTACAGTAGAAATGATTACAAAAAAAGAAAATATAACATATATTTATTTAAAAAACAAAATAATTATTCGACATTTAGAAAAGAATCACCTGCCACCGTAAAAATAGACATATTTCAAAGCAAGCAAGCTGTCACGATCAATGCAAATAAGTTGTCATCGAACAACTTTAAATGATATATGACATTGTTACTAAGAGTATTGAAGAGTTTATAAAGATTTCATAATAAATAATAATGTCTAGAGTTTCAAAAAGAAAAACAAATACTATTTCCGAAATACTATTGCCACTATAAATCACAGTTCTTTTTTTTTCTTATTCGAACGTAGAACCCAAGTTAAATACAAATTCTCAACTGATTAATTCCTTCCGACTGAGCGGCCATACTGATGCTCGCCATCTATCAGCGACATGACTAGCAAGACCTGTATTCAGTGCTACCACTTGTACTTATAAAAATAATTTTACTAATATAAGGCAGCTAATATGGCGCTACCTTGTTACAATCTATATATGTATGTATGTTACATGCATGTGAATTAAAAACGATTGTAGATTTTATTAAGCTCAAATATTAACATCACAATAGATAAGATGAAAGAAACAAAGAATTAACGAAAGAACGACTACGGCCTCGCGATTGGAATTATTGAGATTTATCTAACAGGTAAGAGACGACCAATCACATAAACAAGACTATAACAACAATTGATTAATCAGTCCTTTTCCGTAACTTACATTTCAAGGCTACCATCTTGTCTACTTGTATGGTATTATAAAGTCCAAAGAGAACTGTTCATTTAATAAAAATGAAAAAAACGGATCATATGTATGCATGTGTGTATATATGTGTGTGTGTGTGTGTGTGTGTGTGTGTGTGTATGTGTGTTGTGTATATATATATATGCATATGTACATGTATTTGTATATATAGACGATAAAACAATCAGTTAGATTTCATCTTTAAAAATTCCCTAAAGAGAAAATCGTCAAAAAGGATAAGCGTCAGTGACATTTATTTTTAGACAGTTACTCATTCGGTTAGTACATACGAGAGGTCAGTGCACGTCACGTAGTTAGCATTCAGAGTTAAAAATTTGGTGAAAATTTATCTGATTTTGTGCATAAAAAAGGAGTCTTTCCTGAGACTCTCTCGCGGCAGAACATTGGGGGGCAGTGCGCGGAGGTCTCAGGTTTAGTGAAAATTCGTAATTTACGTGAAACTCTACTTGAACAGTTGAAGAAGTGATCGCGTATACTAGGAAAGTATTCGCGGTGTCCTATGTAATATTCTGGTGTTGCATTTGAAAACTATTCTTTTTTTAAAGCATTGCCGTCGTTTCGACGTCTGTAAAGAGCAGACGGACCGTACGACAGGTTATGTCAGCTGGATTGGCAGGTGCTGTCTCAAATCAGGTCAGTGTGTTGACTTGCTACCACACTGCTACTCTGCACATTCCTTTCACTGAAGCAGCCATTCTAAATTTTCTATATTTTTTCATGCAACGGAATGCAGCGGATGAAAGGGCAAACCAACAATCAAGGTAAGACCTTTTTATTGTTATTGCACTTTTTACGTCGCTCTTTTGACTTTTGCGCGTGTATGTCGAGTTATACTATATCTACCTTTAACGCATGTATGTGTGTGCGCGCGCACGCGAGCGCGACACTGTCGTGTACACGTATAAGGACGTATACCGTATCTATGTATACATACATAATATTTGTATTGTATATGCAACGCATTATGTGTACATTCAAAATCTTACAAATCTGTATATTCATATTGTTTAATTTCTCATTACATAGGACATTAAATTATTTAAAATAGTCATATATTCGGAAAAAAAATATATATATATATAAAAAAATAAGAAAAAAATGGAAAAGGAAATGGTTCTAGAATTTGATATAATCTGCATGTTCTCCGCTTCCTTCAATCTAAGTAGTCCAATAAATAACGTATTAGAGAAAGCTAATAACTAATAAATTGCATGATAAATACGCATATATCTTTGAAAAAGTATATTATTTATACAGATATCTTTCAAGTTTTAATCTTATGTTATAAGTAGATGTTACAATTTGTATTTGTAATTATTTAATATCTGTGTATGTTTATATATTTTAAACTGTGTATTCATTGAGGAGAGTGAAAATAAATCCTTCCTTTTGCTTTATTATTATTTATATTTATCCAATATAATATTATTTAATAAAATATAAGACAGATCATACAGTATGGCATTTCAAATTGTTTACACATTCTTACGTATCAATTTTTCAATATAATTTAAGAACATTATAATTTTATTCACTCAGAAGGCTACTTTTATTATAAATAATTTTGTTACCTTTGATTCAGAAACAAACAATATCATATCTATGCACTCATCTGCACTTGAGAGATAATATAATTGCTTTGATAAGTATATTGATATTTTCTATACTGTATTAATGTTATTTTTAACACATATGTATTCTCAATATCGTAGCTGTCAGTATAAAATATATCGTGGCCTGTATTTAAATTATTAAGAATTATACGGTTCAATAGTAATATTTTGGAGACATTGTTATCAAGTTAATTTATAACAATATGTTCTCTAGTAAGCAATGGTCCCAAAGAACATCAGCAACAGCAACAACAATCAGAACATGCTGCTGGAGAAGATACTGGATTTGATTCATGGAGAGGAAGTAACAATACGCAACATCATTCGAGTTATCCAATTAGTACTGGTGATCCTTACAGTCAATACTATGCGAGCACGTCATTTCCTTATCAAGCGTTTGGTGCTGGGGATGGTACCTGGTCAAATGGGACAGATCCAGTTGCATTTCTCTCTGGATATGGAGGCCAAATAAGTCATGATGCATATGGTATGGATGGAATGTTCTCCGCGAGTGCTGGTGGTGGTTTTAGTACATTTGGTCAACCTGCCTTCAATTATTTCCATGGAAATGGTGATTTTAGTGCTTGGAGCACACCTAGAAAAACTCGCTACGAAGATTATTATCAAGCACCAAGGGGAAATGAGAGTTATCCAACACCAAGTAGCGCTGCTATTAAGACTATTGAACAAAGTGTACAAAGCTTATCGATTGGAAGTGGGGAGGTTCCAAGACAAGATCAACAAACAACATCTAATCAGCAGATAAAATCAGAAGTAAAGGAGCCAAGAAAAGTCACTTGGGCAAGTGTTGCAAGTCAACCTGCTAAACCAGTTCCTCCACTTTCATCGTCTCAAGGAATGAAAAAGAAAGCTGGAATGCCACCACCGCCCATTGTACCAGGAAAACACAATATGGATATAGGAACATGGGGCGAAGGAAAATCATCTGCTCCTCCTCCTCCAACTGCACCACCGCCGCCGCAAGTGCAACCACCAGTTCCGCCACCTCCACCACCCGTGCAAAGACAGAGACCACCTCCTCCGCCTTGCTGGAACAGGCAACCAACAACTCCTCCGCCACTTCCCCAATCACAGATTCATATGCCAACCCAATCGCAACACCCGCAACATTCACAGCACCAACAACATCAACAACACCAACAACATCAGCAACATCAGCAACATCAGCAACACCAGCAACATCAGCATCAGCAGCATCAAACTCAACAGCAGCAGCAGCAACAGCAACAGCAACAGCAACAGCAACAGCAACAGCAACAGCAGCAGCAGCAACAACAGCAGTCACAGCAGTCACAGCAGTCACAGCAACAACAACAGCTTGTGCAAACACAATCTCATCCTGTTTTGGACGAACTCAAAGTGAAAAATGATTATAATCCGGTAGAATTTGATCAGACTGCACCTGGAGCTAGGTTTTTTGTAATTAAATCTTATTCAGAAGATGACATTCATAGATCCATTAAATATGAAATTTGGTGTAGTACGGAACATGGAAACAAAAGACTGGATCAGGCATATAGAGAAGCTAGCCGCGAAGGTGCACCTTTGTATCTTTTTTTTTCTGTTAATGGATCTGGCCACTTCTGTGGAATGGCTCAAATGGTTTCTCCTGTCGATTATCAAAGTAACAGCTCTGTTTGGTCTCAAGACAAATGGAAGGGACAATTTAGAGTTCGTTGGATTTATGTCAAAGATGTCCCTAATGGGGAATTACGACATATTAAATTAGAGAATAATGAGTATAAGCCAGTAACCAATTCGAGGGATGCACAAGAAGTTCCTCATGCGAAAGGTGTAACAGTTCTGCGTATATTGCATACTTATCGTCATTCTACTAGTATTTTTGATGATTTTGGACATTACGAAAGAAGACAAGCAGAAGAAGATCAACGCAAGGCACCCTTGAATTCTATGCAACATCATCATCCTTCTTCCAACCACAGAAATAGAGGACATCCTGGAGATTTGTCACGAGATCATCATCAACACTCTCAACATCATCTTCATCAACATCAACGCAAGGTAAGGATTGATTTTAAACAATGGTCATTCATAAAAGATAAATAATATACTCTTATCTCTTTCTCCCCGTTATTTTTAGGATCGAGATGGTGGCCGTGGTAGAGGCAGAGGAGGTTCTCGTCAGTAGCAATGAATACAGCTGAAAGCTATTATTATTGGCAAGATAAATGAATGTAAAGGAAGAACGCTGCGGCTAATTATCATCTTACTCCATACGTTCGCTTTTCAGGATTTGAAATGGGCCTTGTCTTTCCATCATGGAATTCACTCTCCATTCCGAGGCCACTTTCTTTTATTAAATGATTAATAATACATATGATAATTAGCGTCGCGTTAGCGTAATAAATATTATGTAATAATAAATATTACGAAGAAGAAGATAATTCAGTCTCAAAGGATATTGGGTAAACTTGATGACGGTAATAAGTATCTAGTGTGGTGTTGCGTGTTATTCGTCGAAAGGTGTTTCTTAAACGTACAAATTAATAAAAATGAAAGGAAAAAAACACAGGATATGGAACAGAAGGAAAAAAACTGTAATACATGGACTAATTCTTGTAAAATGCTTAAACTTTTGTTGAAAATGTAAAAAATCTACGCGAGAACAATATTATATCAAGTGTCATTTAAATTAATCAATGTTCTAAACGTCAGTGGACATATAATCTGGTGCCTGCAACTGAGAGGGCTTTCCTTTCTTTGTTAAAGGGATGCAGGAGCTTATTCAATGTTCTGTTTATAATCATTATGCTTGACCATTGAATGATAGCTATAGTTATTATCAACTGATTGTTTTGATTCATCTATTACTCTATTAACCATGGACTGCGAAAATGGTTCGAGATATACAAGGAAAAATAAAGGAGGAAGAGGAGATGGAGGAGGAGGAGGAGGAAGGGGTAACAATATTGTGCAGTTACTTTGTTGTAACTTAAACGATAATATTGATGATTATTATTTTACAATGTGACATGTATTTCACGAAGCAAGATTCTTATTGTTAAATATGTTACTATAATTTCTCTTGTGGTATAGTATAATCTCTACAATGGATAAAAAAATATATCTTGCAAATTAGAATTATTTCTACAATGGAACAGATTTATTTTGCATTTTTCTATTAGGCTTAGATTATTATGTCTAGATCATCTTTATCTAAAACAATGCTTTTGATGAAAGTGCTGCGTATTTTAGAGAACAGTAATCTATATTATCTATCAATTTTACAATCTGCAAGTGCAAGTAGTAAATCAATATTTTAGGCAACTAATATATATATATATATATATATATATATATATATATATATTATATGTATATAAAATATATATATATATATAGTATATATATATATACACATATGTGTGTGTATATATACACACATACGCGCACGCGTGCACACACACACATACACACACACACACACAAACTTGCAATGTAAAAAAATATATTTAAAAAGGAAAGATTTCTTCCTATCTTTCGTTATAGCTTTACTTGTGGTTATTGGTTAATTAAAAACTGGCTAATTAAATTCTCGGTAATATCTGACGGTTGTCTAAAATAGTATCATTAGATTTCTGCTTCAGTTTATTTACGTCTAAACAACTTATATTACATCGTTGTAAGCTATTTCCCTTTACCAAACAATAACATTTGTATAGACTAAAGTGACTTTTATAATTCATAGTTTATGCAAAAGTGATAACACATTTGCAATAATCAATAATTATTATTTACCTTCTGCAATATATAAATACACACAGTATCAGTAATATTACGATCTTGAGTTGGATCCACTTGTTAATGTCAAAGAAATATTCCTTTTTAGTTTTTTTTTCTACTTTATACATTTTCAGAGAAAGTTATTAATATATTCTAAGGATCATGGGATTGTAGTAAGTTAAATAATTTTGATAATAATATTTAAATAGAGTGCATGAATGTTAGTTACATTTGTTGCTTAATTCTAAATATTTGATTCTGTTTTAGCATTGGCAAATACAAATTTCTCTGTATTCTCTGTGATAGATAAAAAAAGAAAACAAAAAAAATAGAAATATTTAATGAATTTGTTATAACTAAATTAAGGCAGTGACGGAAGATCTCATTTTGTGTTTTACAAAATTTCTTTTATTGTTCCTTCAACATCCTGACAAATTTGAGAATTTGTAGGAACTTCATTCTCCATTTCTTTTTCTCCAAAGATGTCCGCGTCGTGTTGTCTCTGTTGTATTTTCTTTGTTTCTATCATTATATCATTTTGAAGTAGTTGTTGCTGTGCAAAATAATTGCGCATATTATCACGTATCTGCTGACAAAACTTTTCAGGATTTGCCTCCATATAACGATATACAAATAGATCAGCGCCGTTTATAGTAAAGTAATGATTAAAAATATTAATTTGGGCTCCAATAAAAAAGTCTTGAGGCGTGTAATATAATGGATTATCTCTATCAGTCCCAGGTTTTGTAACGAGCATTGCTTTCAAGAAGCACCCTTCGCGACGACCAGAATTGCGCTTTTCGAGCTCTTGTATCAGCACGGTACCTTCGCTTAAATTGTATTCTAAAATGAAATCACGATCTTGATCTTCAGGATGTACGTTATCCATCTTCATGGAATAACGTAATTTTCGAGGGAAATTAGATAATTGTCGTATAACATCCTTTTTAGGTGGTTTAACTCTAAAGGATAAACAGCTAGCGTATGTGTCCTCGGGGGTTCCAAATTTGATATGCGGAGGTACTTTAAATTCAGACAATAGCTTTATCCGATCATTAGGTGAATCAATAGGAATATTGTTGGGCTGAATTATCCTCAGTACTTCCGAATAATATTTTCTGGTAAAAAGGTCACAATCGTATAAAAGAAATTGTCTCCCAAATATATATACAGTCTCACCTATCTAATATATAAGAAGGATATCGATTCAATTTAAATCATTATGCTTTAAAGAATGTAAAATTACTTGTTTACCTTGAAATCCTTTGGCGTATAATACTCTATTATCTCAGGATCACCGTATTCCATATATATCCCTGGATAGGACGATGGAAGGTATTTCCAATTTTTTGGTACTTTTACTTTTTTTAAAAGCATTGTTACAGGATCCTTGCCATCGTTCTGTTTATGAACCTCGCGTATAGCTATGGTATCGTCCATCAAGAAATACATTATTTGATAAAAATCGTCATTCCATTTGGCGTTGAATGATAAAATCATTCTATCATATTCTAAAAAACGTCGCCTTGTATCATCGGGCATTCGAGTAACACATGTCGTAGCTTTAACTTTCATTTTACGATCTTCTATGTACGGATCTATGGGCGTGTCTTCTTTATCTCCCACATCTATACCCTGACTACTCAAAAATTCTCTCGTAAATAGATCACAATCAATAATATGATAAACTATCCCGTGGATGCCTGTAAATAACGTAAAAGTGTAATTATAAAGGTATAAAGAAGTGTATATCAGTCCAAAAATGATAAACTATAATACTGTCGATCGAATATTAATTTAAGAAAATTCATTAAAATGGTTTAGACTTACATATATCTTTACCAACATTAAGATCTTTCCAGTGGAAATAATCGCCATTGATGGTCTTCGCAACTCTATTACGCTTCACAAGTTTACCTTGCGAAAAGCCAGCATTTTCTATAGAAGGCTCCGTTACGCATAAAGTATCGTCCTCTAAGAAATATATAATGTATACATGACGTATACGAAAATGTTCGTTAGGAGAATGAAAAACTCCTTGACGAAAAAAAGCCTTAAAACGAAGACACTTTTGCGCGAACAATGCGTAATGTGGTACAAACTGTTGATATCCGTAATCACGTACGCGACCATACGTTAACGATGGATCGTATCTAAGTTTAATATATCAATCATAATAATTGAATTAATGATAAGAAGTTAATTAAACTTACGGCAGACTTTGTATTTTTTCCTAAGAATTGGTAAAGCTTGAAATTTCTTGATGATGATCTTCTAATAACTTACTGTATGGGATCTTTCTCCTCCATATAGGCAAGAGATGCAACATCGATAGGTCTTCCTCCAATACCGAATTTACTATCACTTAACACTCGAAAACCATTTGAAAAGTCAAATCTGTGCTTGAGCCTGTAATCTTGTATCTTTAGGAATATTAAACACATCATTATATTGTTGTATTAGAAAATAACGATTGCGCCTCGTCACATTTAGCAAAAGAAAATTTGGAGAAACTTACACTTGGATCACGAAAACTATAGCCGGGTATGAGAGGTAAGCCTTCCATATTAAAAATTAAAAATATATACGAAGATAAAAAGACGACCGAAGATTACTGTTACTATTTTATGTAATAGAACTTCTTTAATACTGGAGAAATTCACTTTTCTAAAGAGATGCCTATATATATATATATATACACGTATATGTTGCTATAACAACGCGATTTTCTATCGATCTAATAATAACAACTTTGATTTTCGCGATTCGATAATGCATAATCGCATTTTATTTTTTATAATCACATTTCTGTAGGTTGTGAATAATTTAGACTCAGAGAAATGGTGTTCAATTATTTATTTCTGCATGATTTATTCACAGCAGTTTTATTATTGAATGGCTTCCCTAAATCATCTGAAATTATTCAAATAATAAAATCATAAAGTAAGAACTTCTTTAAAAATAGCCATACAGCCTGCAGATAGGCAACCAGCCACTGGTACAGTTATCAACCATGCAAAAGCAATATTTCTGAACAATTTCCAAGAAACACCCTCACCACCACGCGATGCCCATCCAACACATACCACCGATCCTACTTTGCAATGAGTCGTTGACACAGGTAAACCAGCCTTACTTGCCAACAAAACTGTCACTGCGGCTCCTACCTAAAATATCGAAAATATAAATACTATACGTTTTTACGTGATACATTCCCAAATATATATAAGTTATATTAATTGTAACAAAAGCTTATCAATTATTTACCTCTATAGTGAAGCCTGTAGTGGGTGTTATACGTGCTAAATCTTGTCCTAATGTACGAATTACTCTACGTCCCCATATCCATAAGCCAGCAGAGATACCTAATCCACCATAAAGTAGTATTAATATTGGTGTATCAGCTTCTTGTTTTGCAGAACCTTCTGCATATATTGACCATAATGCTATGAGAGGACCAATAGCATTGCTAACATCATTACCACCATGTGCGAAACTACCAAAACCAGCTGTTAATACTTGTAGAAATGAAAATAACTTTGACACTTCTGGTTGTTCTTCGTCTTTCTTATCGTTCTCTGCTTGACTTTCTTCGGCATTAGAACCACCTACTATTAAAAGTGGACTAGCACTACTATTACCGCGTAACTTTGGTGCAGCAACTTCTTTTGTGTCGCTATTACTACTACATGGATTTTCCGAAATTATAGACATAGCTGTTGTTTCTCTTTTATCGCACGTACACAAGGCCGTCTTTTTTTCACCACCAGGGCCAGATAAAATTATCCTTTTTCTTTGCCACGGTACAACAAATAAATAAACAATAATTCCTGAAAATAATCCTAAAGTCAATGCAGCCGTCAAGCTACCCCACCATGGCATTCTGTCCAACATCAACACTGTGTGGAATAAAAAAATATTATTGTTTCTTCCTGTAATATCATGTAAATATAGGTAAAATATAATCACACACATTTAGGTCCATCATGTGCAACTGACATGACATTGACAGCGATAGTGAGGCCATATGCTAAAGGAAGTATACGAAGTCCCTGTTCAAAAGGTTTGCTAGACCTTAATACAAATTTTCTTATGAGCCAGAAGATAACAGCGGATACGATTCCGCTGAGTAAGGGGCTTGCAAACCAGGATGCTGCTATATTTATTAGGGCAATCCATTTTACCTGTAAATTTTAATACAATTATTAACTATTAATTATTATCAATAAATCATTTATTATTAAATAAATTTAAAGTGTTACAGACCCCTGCTGTACCCCTGCAAACAAGAGAAAATCCTACGGTAGCTCCAACAATGGAATGTGTACCAGAAATTGGAAGTCGTAATGCCGTTGCAAGCAATAACCAGATTCCAGATCCAGCTAGACTAGAAAGTGCTCCTATCATTAATTCTTTTTCATGGTTTTCGTATAATGTGACATCTAGTATACCCTTACGCATTGTATCAGAGACCTAACAATAGAAAAACGATAAGCAAATTTGTTGGGAAATTAAATATTTACTATGCATAATCACTGGATCTCTCCTTTTCTCTCTCTCTCTCTCTCTCTCTCTCTCTCTCTCTCTCTCTCTCACACTATTAGAGTATACCTTATATCCTATCAGTACAGCACCAGCAATTTCGAAGAAAGTTGCCAAGATGCAAGCTTGAAAAATTGTAAGGACCCCGGCACCCACGCTTGTCCCAAAACTGTTTGCAACATCATTGGCACCTATGCCAAATGCTAGGGCAAATGCTACTATGAACCCAACTATTAGTATCCAAATGAGATTTTCATCATATGGTATGCTCATATTTATGTTATTAATAAACAGTGCTATTTGAGCTTTGACAGTGCGATGAGTATTTTTTTTTTGGCGTTATATATGTCTGTCTTAAAGTTAATAGGCGCAATCAACTTGTTTTCCTTAATATTTGCATAACAATAGATATCAAATGAACAAACATATATCAAGAAAAAGCTCTTCAATAGTAATTCAAATTCATTGAAGAGTATTATATATTAGTATATGTAAATATTAATCACCAGAATATATATCTTTGTATATACACTTAAGTGTATATTTATATTTTTTATTTTGTTTCTAACACAATCAATTATGTGTTTATATTTTTGTACATACAACAGAGGTAGTATTTCGATACAGCACCTGTTTTACCTAACGGCATGACTTTATTGCTCGTTAGCCTATAATTGTTTAAGCAATAAAATTATTGATGTTTAATAACCCTTATATATTTGCCAGTTTTGCTTGGGTCACAATTATAATGTTCAGTTTTGGAATTATTCTTTGTCAGCATCTTCCTTTCACAAATGCATGCCAGTTTTTGCAGTGACCACATCTGAAAAAGAGATGTTCAGAAGAATTATATAATATTAAACATTTATTTGCAATAAAATTTCAAACGTTATATTAAAAATATTTTTTAAAACAATATTATGTTTACACCTCAATTTGCAACTTTAATTGATCTCATAGAAATGTTCTACAAGCAAAATTGTAATTTTGTCAAATTTCTTACAGAAGTAAAGTATAGATTGGAAGATTCCTTTTTGCACTTTGCACTTCTTATTTTTTACTCTCCTACATCGCGATCAATTTTCGTGTTTCCGATTAATAAATCGATAAAAAAGAAAATATAAGTAAAGAATATTTTACTTTAAAAGAAAAAGTAAGTTGTTTCAAGAAAAATCATTGGATGTAATGTCAGAAAAATTGGAATTGGTTACGTCTTAATGATAATCAAATAGCGAGAACGGAACAAGTTCGTTGACGGCAAAGATTTCGAAGGTTTTTAGTCGATAACGCGTGTCTGTCCTTTTACAGATCTTGTCTCTCCGTTGCCATCATGTTTTCTATTGCCCTTCGAACGTCTATCTAAATCTCCTACCTTTTATAACTGAGCACTTTTTGTAAAGCAATACGATTCGATGCGATCATTAGTGGTCGTTGTCAACGTGATATCTTGTCAATATTTCAATTTAAATTAATAAAATGCGAAAGATATCGCGAATAAAAATGCTCGTCAAATTCGCGAACCAATATATAAGTCTTTCACAACCGGAGATACTTGTGCCGCATCCCCCTCAAAGGGAGAGGGAATGAGATATTGATCCAGTATTTACCCACGAAACTCCTTTATAGACGTTATAGATTGATTTATTTTACTAACATTTTATAAATATTACATCTTATTTATATGCTTTTATATTTTTATTTTGCTTCGTCATTTTTCTATTTTACCGTTACTCTGACATCTCATCGATTTGTCTATGATTTATACGCGCTAGGAAATGACTCGTTTAAGGTTGCATAAAGGATGTTAAATACGTTAAATATACCGGTATGCGAAGCATAATTGTCGTTAACCGTTATAAATACAGCAAAGATCTTTATTAATCTAAACGTTTTCATAACAATCTTACAATTACTTTCATTATGTCGAAATTATATGAAATAATTTATGTTTACTTTTATGTATCTTGATAAATTGAATCGTGCGCGTGCGATACATAGATATGTATATACACAAATAATGGGGAACAAAGGAATTTTTCATTTTATATAAAAGACGTGGTTAATAATTTGTATAGAAACGAAACAAATTGTTTATTTTAATAAACAGATAAAAAAAATTATATAGATATACTATATTTCATTTAATATATTTATATATAATTTATACATTATTTATAAGTTTTATAAACACATTCTTCATGTTAAATGACACAAGTATCAATGTGCTATAAAGTATAGAACTAATTGCTAATAGATTTAATCAAGTTTTATTCAAGATTCCATCTCTCTTTTTCTTCTCGTTCTTTAACAACTTCATCTACTAATGGGGTAAGATATAATACATCCTGTAAAAATAATAACAAATTAAGTAACAACAATAAAATATGTTTACTATAAATCTTATTTAGAGAGAAGAAATTTTATAATACAATAATTATGTAACACCACACAACTCATATATGTTAAACATACAAATGACTCGGTAGAGTTGGCAAAAATAAATCATTTTTAATAATTTTTTTTACAATATTTAACAGATTAAAACATGTACCTCTTCGAATTTAGTCCATTGTTCTTTAGGTAGAATTCTTTTCTGAGTATCCAACTGAAGGGCTCTTACTAAGCGAAAATTGCGTTCATCTCTTATATGTAGTGGAAGTCTTCTTAATGCTTCTTGTACATCCGGATCCAGTTCGCTACGTACATCATCACGCATTAATCCTATAATTGATTAAATATTGTTTTAGACACATCTATGACCCATGTACATATATGTGTATGTATCTATGCAAATATATATATATATATATATGTATATATACATACATATATACATACATACATCCATATATACATATATATCGATTAATACATCGATTAACATTTTTTACCGTATTTATTAAAACCAGATACATTATACATCCATTTTTGTAGCGATGGTGCTAAAACAGATGACAGGGTGCATGTTATTATATAATCTTTTCTTTTCCAAAAAGAAATAACAGTATTTATAATTTCAATGTTCCTAAGAAAAGAAAAGCATGATTACTTACTTACTACGTATTTTTTAAGTAAGCTAATTATCATTTTTGTACGTTTAAAGTCGTAAAATCTGATCTGCGATAACAATACTTTTTCAAAGGAAAACAGAACTATTGAACCAGCTTAAAATAGACTTGACATCGATCGAAGCGCCACTTCGTGCTATATTTTCAAAGTTTTAATGTTTACATCCATAGACCTTATTAGTCTTAGATGGATTATTCCTATACATTTTTACTCACGTATTTTGGATGACGTTATCTCTGCTTGAGCATTTGTAAATGCATCCTAAGTATCCATCTATTCCGTATTCGTAACAGTTTATTGTCATTTTGAGTTCATTTAAGAATTCCGGAGGAAAATCGAAAACGACGACTTTGAGGAAATGTATGTAATTCATAACAAATTGGTATAATTATTCTATTTTAATACTCCTATTTTAATTATATTCATTATACAAGTACTTCGTTATTGTATATATGTAACAAATAGTAACCACGTGGTTTGTTATATCAGAAGGATGATTGTTGATTATTCTACTAATTTGTTAAAAAATATCCATGAAAGCCTTCCTACTTTCGGTACAGGCAAGAGTACGATTATACGAGGAATTTATGAATATTGGCATTATGGTTGTGATGGTTTTAATGATAGGGTAGATAATCTTATATATATATATATATATGTATATATATACATATATATATATGATATAATCGAAACGCAATCACATAAATTATAATATGTACAAAGAATAATATGTGTGTCTGAAGAATTTTTTATTTAGGGATGGGGTTGTGGATATAGAACATTGCAAACCATTTGTTCATGGATTATAATTAATAAGAATTTACAAGAAAAAGTTCCAAGTATACGAAAAATTCAAGAAACGCTTGTTACATTGGAGGATAAAGAGAAACCATTTATCGGGTCAAAAGATTGGATAGGATGCTTCGAAGTGAGTCTTCTATTAAAGATATAATATTTTTTTTACAAAATTTAGATATTTCTCTAATAAGAAATTAATTTACTAGTTATTCGACTTATAGGTATGTCTTATTCTGGATAATTTATATAACGTAAATAGTAAAATTGTTCACATTAGAAGTGGTCGAGAATTGTCAAAATATTTGCATGTCATTAGACAACATTTCGAAGAATTTGGATGTCCAATTATGATGGGAGGAGATCAAGATTGTTCTAGTAAATGTATCATTGGTATACATATTGGATTGAAAGAAGTCTATTTGTTAATCGTTGATCCGCACTTTATAGGTAAAGCCAAAAGCATAGAAGAATTAAAAAGTAATCAATGGGTAAGATGGCAAAGTATTAGAGACTTTGTTTACAGTTCCTTTTATAATCTTTGTTTACCACAAATTAAAATAACTTGATATACACATTTTTTTTATTTTTTTCTTTATTCTTATTGTATATACTTTATAGGATTAATCATTATTGCAATAATTGATAAACAACATCTATTTTATGGATTATAGAATAAATTTTCGCATTTATAACAATCTATTACTTATTCTTATGAAATTAATTCAATCTGTATTAAGTAAAAGGCATACGCCTTGTAGAATCCAGTGTGAAATATGTTCCTCTGTTGAAAGATCTGCTTCAAATATCAAACCTTTACCCATTGCATTGCGTCTATTTGACGTTGTGTACACTGGAGTTTTTACTGTATTCTATATAAATTTATAATGAAAGAAAATAAAAAAGAAAAACAAAATATACACTCATCGGATTGAATTTTTTATATCTGTAGTTTTTAATGTATCATAATTATACCTGAAGTTTGAGTCTATGAGCTTGAATTGGTATTACCAAAAGAATTGGCAATTCTTCAGTAAGAATTTTTGGATAAGATCTTTTCAGACAGTTTTCTTCTATATCCCATCGGGCTCCTTCCAAGTACAGACCATATATGTAACAACCCTTTCATTTAAAAGTTGACAGTTAACTTGTAATGTTCATACAATTACGACTGATTCATATAAATATTATTGATGCAAGAATTAATTCGTTCATTGTATAATAATTCATTGACATACTTGTTCAGGCCTTTCTTCTATAGCATCTACTTTGGTATATTTCGTTACGGTCGTATAAATAAGTGAATGATCTAACGGCCAATTATTTTTACGACACGTTATTTGTACTAGAGCCGCTAGATAAGTCTCTGGCACGTGCAACCCGGACAACCACATAACTACTGGCTCATTGATACCAGACTACAACAAAATTTTTAGTTTATATAAACATATGCTACATTGCTCATTATCGAATCATTTACAAATCATATCAGCAAACCCAATCTGTATATTGTATTATTCTCTTCTGAAAGTGATCCATCCAGTTAGCAAGATTTTTTCTTGTGTCTGGCGCTAGTTTGAGCCATTCTTTGGGTAAAACACCATTATAGAGAGCAATGGAAATATTATCAAGAGTGGAATCCATTCCTATTTCTCCAGCAATAGCCTGTAACAATTTTATTGGTTTATAAAATTTTTATGTATTAATTTTGCAATTGCACGTTTATTAAGTATATAATTGATTATTACCTTTCTTAGCTGAGAAAGAGTCTTTGAAATTGTACTTATCAATTTATTGACCCTTTCTAATTCTTGAAAGAGCACAATTGTCGATGGGGTGATATCCACCCCAAAAGTTCTTCTTATTTTACTTAAATCAAATTCTAGGGGTATCCTTTCAAGAATTTCTTTTGCTATGTTATCTATAAATTCTTCTTTACTGATTCCCGTTATGCTAACAGCTATGATAAAAATATTTAATGGCATGGCTTATATTGCACTTGTCTAAAGGAGAATTATAATTATTTGGCACATAGCATTTTTATTATTGACATTCAGGACAAAAAAAGCTTGTATTTTATTTTATTTTTACAATAATATAAATAGTTTTAAATCTGTAAGAATTTCTTTCTTATAGCTTTTTACCTGTTTGTGGCTGTAGCTCTATTAAATTGGCCCATAACTCTCTAGTAGCTTGAGTAAAGTAACCAATTTCTGCGTTAGAATGAAGACCAAAAACCGCTGGGGTATTAACCAAAGGTAATTCTTCGATGAAATTTAAATACTCTTCGTAATCCCCTTCTGGTGGTATGACATAATCAACGTAGTCGTCATAATAGAAATGAAAAGGTTGAAAGGTATCAAATAGGAAATCACCAAAAAATTCATTCATATAAGTCTCCGACACTCGACGATCATAATTATCAGTTACTCTACCACCATACATTACCTGAAAGTTTTTATAATTGCGAATATCCTCACGTAATGTTATAAATTTATATAAAAATTATTATCTTCAAATAATTATTGATTTTAATTTTATTTAGATATCACTTACTTCTCCTATTAAGTATTTTAAACTTTTCCATGGTATTCTTGGATCATTAGACCTTAAAGCTTTGGTCAAGTAAGTTTCTAATATAGAAGTACATACATTAAAATCTGATTCGTTAAAATCATAATTTATATTCCATCCAATTTTATCATATTTTCTTCTTTCCTGTCCATAGTAAGATTAAACATTTTAATTTAATAAAATTTATAGATTACTATATAAAGTTATTTATATTACCTGTATAACCGCGTGATAGAATGCTAGTACATAAATAAGGTGTTTATAGGCAGGATGATCACAATTTTCCAGAATCTGCGGTGGCATTTTCAAATAAGTATTTTGTAAATTAAGTTTTAAACCGTTTGGTGGCTCTGTAACAACTGAAAACAAAGATATACGAAGTAGCGTTATTTTTTATTCCAATTGATATAGAAATACAAAATATATTTCAAATAGAAAATTCAACCTTTTAAAGATTGTTGCAAAATTCCTATTGGAAAATTGGGAGTTGGGTCAGTAGTAAGCCATAGGCGAAAATCAGGATGTGGTTTCTCTAGATTGTCTAAACGATTTTCTAATTCTTTGATGAAATTTAATAATAAATGACAATTTTGTAACATTAACCATTGCCCTCTGAATATAGCTGTTTCTAATAATTCTATTGCATTCTGAAGTAACGAATAATAATTATGGTGATGTGCAATATAATATTCAATGACAATTACAAGTTACCTTCTCTTGATTTTGACCAAGCGATAAGTATTTGAATTTTCCAACACCGAAACCATATCGTTCTGCCAGTTTCATTAGCTGAGAAGTAGGATCCGAACCAGGACTTAAAATAAAAATGATTGGCATCATAGCAGTGGATTGTTCAAAAATTAAATCCAGACTGATATGAGGTGGCGTTACATATTCTTCACCCATAACTTCGATTATATAATTAATGACGGCACGATAGACTCGATCCACACGAAAACATCGTATTAACATTAATTTTTCGAATGGCCTTAATACGGTGGAATAATTAGAAGGAAATTCTTGTAATTCTGGATCATCCATGTCATACCACTAAAATACATAAATAAACGATTGTATATTATAATAAAATTGATCTTTTCTGAAGTGACGAAGTGACTGAAGTGATTACATCTTTCCAATGGTCACTATTTTTCGTAATGTCATCAGGTAGACTTGCAAAAGTTTCAGGAAAATCATTAGATAATTTCAATAGGTCTTCCCATCCACTGGTAGCTAGCCATGTAGTAGGGTTGAGTCTACTTGATATCTTAGTAGTAACGCATCCTTTGATAAAAAAATCCAATTGTTGCGGTGTAACATTACCGACACTTTCTTCTATATCTATACAGATCTTGAATGAATAAAGAATTTTGTGCTTTTCAAATATTCCTGTACAACCATAATCATAAACATTTTTTGTCAATATTGGAATAATGTTATTAAGACGTCTGACCAAAGTTGGATCTGGTAAAGATTTTTTTAAAGAAAATACGAAAACTTCGACGTAGCTGTTCAAAGAATATTGATACATTCTATTCACCGTTGGCATTTTAGCTAAAACAAAAAATAAAATAGCCCCTCTTTTTGCTACTGGCCGATAACCGTCCCGTAATTTATTTAAATCAACCGCTGTGACTTCACCAAGAAATAGTTTCGTTGTTACTTCGCTAGCGCTCGATTTGGTATTTTCTAATGTTTCGATTAAATCAATGTTATCCAGCATATTGCCCTGGTTCATAGCGATTTCTCGTAAAAGACTGTCCTCTAATTGTTTGAGCAAATTTTTATTTTCACTTATTTCAGCTATAAGCCTTTCACGTTGTTCTTCGATATCTGGTCGTTCGGTCCTCACTACTACTGACAACAATTGATCTTCTAGACCCTATTTTTAATTGAATCTGATTATCGTCAAAGTTATCATTTTCCCCCTTTTTTTCTTAATAACCGTCTTTATACTTACGGCAGTAGTTACCGTGTAGTTTATGACAATGGCTTTCGAATAGACGGCAGGATTAAAGTCAGGATTCGACATTTTGGTCGTTAAGTATATGCGAAACCGTGGATCGTAATCGACTTCTTTAGAACCCAATATAACAAAGGTTCGTCCTGCTATCGCTGTAATACAATTTAAAATTAATCAGATAAATAATGGGCGCATCCTACAAACGGCTACCGTTTAAATATTCTACAAGTTTTGCTCTCACATTGAATGTTTTTAGATAAAACATTATATAGAACAGGATCGATTTCGTCAACATCTTGAAATAAAATTGGCAAACCATATTTTATTGCCAGTTCGACTTGTTTCAAAAAATCTGTATCGGCAAAAGAAATAATCTTCAAGTTTTTATTTCGCTCTTTTCTTTTAATCCACTCTAATGCTTGTTGCTGAGGATCAATGCACAATGGGAATCTTGAAGCTTTCAACGTTAGGATACCATTTTGTACGGAAAGCTCATCCGGCGGAAGCCCTTCCGAGGTCCATCTTGAAGATTAATGGCGCACGTTCGATTCGATATTATAATCGGTTTGACCAAGTTAAAGAATATTTTTCTCAACTCACTTGCTGATCTCCACATCGTCGCTAAGCTGTGTCTGTATATTAAACGGTTGCGAAAGCGGTATCTTTCTTTCTATGATGCTTCTCAGCCAGTCATTGTAAATCATATTGTTTCTGAATTCGTATGAAAATGGCCCACAGTAAGCGAGAAATCCTGAAGAAAGGAGGCTATTTCCAATTATCTTTTCTTCTTCCTCGTGTAACCCTTTCAGTTCATTTTGCCAACGAATATTTTCCGACGAGAGACCGCCGATTAATTTGTCGGCGGCAATTAGCCTACGTTGCAAAAGATTCGTTTCTTCTTGAAGTTTCTGTCTTTCCGCCATGGCAGATTCATATTTAATATTTAATTCTTTTATAATCGTTTCAATTCGTTTCAATTCCCGTTCTTCTTTTTCTAAAGCTCTTTGTGCCTTTTCAGATTCAATTTCTAGCATTTGGACCCTTTCTATTTTGGGTTTGACCTTAGGATAAATAAATAAAAAATATACCGTAATATTAAAAGAGAAGTATATCGATGTAGATTTCTTTTTTCTTTTTTTTTTTTCTTTTTTTTTTTTTTTTATATGTCAACAAAAGAAGACTATACTTACTTCTCTGTAAACTGCGCAGTAATCTAACACAGCCAACACAAATTTATAAAGACCATATCCAGCTCTGCTAATTGACTCCATTTGATCCATCTTCGTGGACTTTCTTAAGTGTGCTCTGACAGCTTGTTGCTGTTTATGTGTAATCTGTTCACAATTCATTTCTTGTAGCAACCTTAAAAAACTTGGATCACTCATCATACCCTTTGCTCCTTTCCAAGATATATCCTTAACACCTCTTAATATGGCAACACATTCAGAAACAATTTGCACCGGCTTTGGAGGCGTGGCAAATGATCTAAATGAAAATGTATATATAGGGGGAGAAAGGAAGAAAAAATAAAAGTAAATAAATAAAGAAATACAAATGAAAAAGGAGCTTAAAAAATTAGGAAAAGAAGTAGTATTAAAAATAAAGGAATAGTTTTTAATATCCTATAAGAAAGAAACCTTATTTCGGTGATGTCCGATTTATCGAGTTCCCCAAGAGCCAATCTCGCAGCGTCTAAAGCGGGCTGAGCCGCAGTAAGAGCTGTTTTGGCTTCAGATTCTTCTTTGGCAATGATCTTTTTTTTCTCCTCAATTTCCCTTTGCTTATCCACACTTTGTTCTTTTTTCTCCATTGCAATATCTGTACTTTCACCAATGGAACTTAATAATTGTTCACAATTCTTCGTTTGGTCGGCTACTTTAACTCTTTGCACAGCCAAAATATCATTCAATTCGGCTAAAGTGATTGACGCTTCGTCGATCTTTTGTAAACCTGCATTATTAAATAATACTAATGAATAATAGTTTTTTTGCTTAGGAGTTTTAACCAACAAAGAAAATAAAATAAAATAAAAAGTAAATAGTATAGAAATATATTGAGACCTCCGGACAGACGATCACATTGTGCATTAATATAATCTCTTTTTTCGATTAACAAACGCAAGAATGTGTTTATAAAATCAAGATAATCTTTTGGTGTGACGTAATTTCTTCGTCTTAATGTCGTTAGAAAATCTGCGGTATATTGTCCAACGGACTTGTGAACGTGCACCATGTGTAACACTATGTCTTCTCTATATTCTTGCGGCAGATTTGGATTCTGAAGTTGGGTAATGAAATTGATCTCTTCATGTTAACAAATACGAATTCTATATTATAACGTACATCTCTTAAAGTAACATTAGCTACCGCCATCAGCGCCTGATCTGGCCATGGAAACATCCAATCTATGGTAGTACTGTTCACCAAACCAGGATAATTACGACAGCGTATTCTCAATAAATCACCAGCAGGATTCATAGATAAGGCAATGCATAAATTACTGATACATGTCTTTTCAAAATATGCCCATACACTTTCCCTAAAAGAAACAAACAACATCAGCGTGTTCTTTGTAATAATTACCGAAGGAGAAAGTAAGAGTTGAAAGTTCATTTATATCTAACTTCGTAATATCAAAACCAGCCGTCACAGCAGTATCTCTACATGAAGTGATAATAATATCCTTCTCTTCGTCGGTAAAAAGAGTAGCCACTAGACCCGTCATAAGCATATTATTGATCAATTCCAAAAAACTTTCATCTACGATGTGAGAAGCAGTGAACAAAAATACAATTTTCTTATTCTCGACGCCGATTATATTGTACAATCTCTTCAAATCATCGCGAAACATATTTTCATTGTATCCCCGACTTAAGTTGATCTCGAAGACTGGACAGTTAGCAGCGAACGAGGCAAGCCTTATCACTGACTGTTTTCCACTACCACTGGTGCCTACTACGAGTGCGTGGCCACGGTGCATCCTAAGAATACGATGAACTCTTGTAAGATGTTCTAACGCATCATTAAAAAGAACCATTTGCAATTTTGTAATATTCCTTTCGTTATATTCTTCGTAAATCTGCGCGAAGACAATTTATATTATTGTGAGTATATGACTGAATATAATAGATATGAATTTTCATTAAGGTAGAAAAAGCGTTTAGTTACCTCCATAAGCAAATTATACACAGCTTCGTAATCTAACAGATCCTCATAATATCTTGGCTCTTCCTCATAACAGGCATTTCTAAAATCTCCAAAGAGCAATGGATCCCTTAATACGTACTCAATTAATGTAGGTTCTTCTTCCCAAGTATCCTTTATCTTGCTTGTTACCTTTTCTTTTATTAAATTCTGATCCTAAAGTATGAGCATACATTGTGTAACGATTGCACTAATCAATATTTTTAATCATAATTCATAGTAATAAAAGAAAAATGTGATTACATCCTCGGTTATTAATCTATCACATATGACTCTTGTAAATTCGTTTCTCCAAAGCCGAACGAATCGGTCTGCAGTTGGAAAGTAATCTGGGTGACTTTGAACTACACCTGCCATTATTCTTGAAATATCTCGCATATTGAAGATATAATGAAATTTTGACGGCGTTGGCAATAATTCCGTTAAAACTATCTGAAGTCAAAAATATATTCGATATTCCTCTCCATTCTTTTTAATAATTCACTATTAGACTATTAAATGCAAAATAATATATCTTAATATATCTTATGATAACCTGATAAAGTTCCAACGTAATATGAACGATGTTATTTATAGTAGATTGTACTTCTTCTGAAAATATTTCTAGATGCCCATTTAAAATACTCTTATAAATATATTGAAGCGTTTGTTTCATAGGAAAAGTGACATTGTAAACTGAAAACATCGAAATGAATCGCGGATCGACCTCGTTTCTTCCACCACCTGGTTTCCCCATTGCGGCTAAATAGCCTGTGATTTAATTACAAAAAATAAATAAATACAATATATAATAACTATATATTATTCATTAAATTAACTTGTTTTTTCTTACAAATGTCTTTTATATATTTCCAGTTTAGATCTTTTCCACGGCCGTAAAGACCACCCCTTTCAAATAGTAACTTAAGAAATGCAATGGGTTGTTGAGTCCCATACGTATCCACTATCGGCATATTCATATCATCCATGAAAATAATTAACTTTTTTCCTGGGGGTGGCCCATATATTTCTCTGGATCGTTTTTCCACAGCCGATTCAATATTTTTCTGCACGTCCATCGAAGTTGTTCTCGATGAGAAATTGATAGGTAATTTGTTCTGTATCAACACGTTAAATACTTGGATTGGTGTCGATTATGAAATACTTATAATATTAATGTTATATTAATATACTTGCATATTTTTCGGAATCGATGCGCCTTAAAAAATCGTGAATTATTGCCGTTTTGGAGGTACCAGTTTCACCAACCAAAAGTGTAGGCCTTTGTAGATTATTCATTAGAGTAATAAACCATATTGCTCGAAGTGTGTCTTCAGTTGGCACTAATATCTCCGAAAAGTTCTTTAGTCGATCGTGAATATACGAAGGTACAAGCCATTTCCATGGTATCCATATTTTCTTTTGCATGTCCAAAAAATATTCGTATAATGTATTGAATAGAATTGGAATAAATCCTGCACGTATATGTGTTACATCGTCTTTATTTTATCCCTAGTTGTATTATCTCATTGTTATGTTATTATTTAAAACTCTATTGATATCGTATACAAGATATCAATAAAATTTTACAATAAAGTACTCACGTATCGTTGCTGGTTTTTCACTCGTATCTTCGACGAGCATAAAACCAGAAGTTTTTTTCATATAATCGTCGAAACTCTTTTTAGAATCCTCTACTAAAGAAGCTCCTAAGGAACAATAACATGACTGAATATACATAGCTTCTAGTTGATCCTCTCTGCTTGCAGTATATTCATAATGAACCGGCTGTTCATCTTGATCCATTAAATAAGACTTGCTTTCTACAGTTTCCTCTTCAGCTTGTAGCAATCCATCGAATACGTATGCAAGTTGAATTACCTAAAAAAGTACACAATAAGCAAAGATAGTAGAAGGGAATATAAAGATATGGTGCAAATATCAGAAATACAAATAACTTCCTCCCGAATGTACATATATTAATTAATATGTATTCATTAAGGTATTACCATGTTTAAACTCGTTTGAGATATAATCATCTGAAGCGGTTTTACTCTTTGCAATCCCAACATTCCTTCTATAATAAGATTAAGTGCCCCGTGTACATATTTTTCACACATTCGAGCAAGGAATTCTTGGTCATTTTCATTTTTAGTTTTTATCCATTTGTCGATATATGGTTGATAACCCAAGTTTTTTGGATCTACATAAACCATACCAGCTCTTGACACAGTAGCGGGGGATGCATATTGCAAATCACCTACCTAAATTTACAAAAAAAAAAAAAAAAAAAAAAAAAAAAAAACAGGACGTAAATGTTACATACAAAATTTTTAATATTACATACTTATCTATACAGCACATAATATATAATATAATGAGAAAATAATAATTTGATTACCTCAAAAAGAAGATTACAATGGTTTTGTAGTTTTATCCTTTCTTGATTAGGCAAAGTCAAAAGTTTGTTGTCATCCATTACTGAATTCATATTCTCAATCCACAATGCATCGACATCCCCATCAAATAATATGTATTTTTTTTCTTCTTGTTCGGAATCAAGAGCTTTATTGACTTCGCGAAAAATATTACTAAGAAGACCATCTGTCCATTCGCGTGTTATTGGATCTAATATACCGTATAACTCAATCACAGTGCATGCCTTTAAAAAGATGTATTTATTATTTGAAATATGAAGCCAATAAAAATGTGCGCACACACACACACACACACACACACACACACACCTTTGGATTTAAGATGTAAAGCTTGGTGCGAATATTCAAGTAAGTTTGGGCCATACATAATATTTCGATAATAACGGTTTTTCCACCTCCTGTAGGACCAACAACCATTGTTGAATGTCTACCCATCATAACTTCATAAAGTTGAATAATTTTTTCAACCTAATATAATTAGCAAAATTATTATAAATCGTTCAAAGCTTAAAGAAAAAATGCCGTCAATTGAAAAAAAGAATAAATAAATGACCATTAGTAATAATGATAGGCGCACACATACTTGTTCGTTTAAAACAATATAGTTATTTTCTTCCAACATCATGATCACAGCTTTATTAAAGTTTGGATATTCTATTCTGGGACAGTCAAGATCAGGAAATAAGTCTTTAATGAGACCCAAAAATAATGGTACATCGTCATATATAAATTTAGGAAGATTCATATCCCTGAGAGCTCTCATTAGGACAAGATTCTCTGCTAAATCGCCAGATGTTCTTTTTAATTGTCCAGCCATATTAAGTACAGATTTCATAGCTCTTAACCCAAAATCATAATGTGTTTGTTTGCTAAGTTGTTCTTCTGCCAATTTGTGTAAAACAGTCATCTTTTTCGCTAGAACTTTTGCCGTCAGGAAACCAGCACTGAAGAGTTTAATTTGACAAATCAATTCATTATCTGGCACTACACATACTACCGGTCTGAAGAGAGCCTTAACGGATTCTGGTAATTCCGTTCGACCAGCATATCCAGGATTCATAGTAATAAATATGCCCACTTTTGTATCCAAGGGAATATCATAACCTTCGAACTATCAAATAAAATATATCGATGAAATCTATTTTTTCTATGAAACTTTTATAATTTTAAACTAAATTCAATACTCTCTTATGGCTATAAAATATAAAATATATGTTGAAATGCACACCATGAAATATTTACTTCTCATTTGCAATGCCGAACGTATAGTTTGAAGTTGGGTCGATATAACAGATAATACAGAAATATCAATGCGATTAAATTCATCGAAACAGCCCCATGCTCCACACTGAACTAGTCCACCCAATGTTTTTCCTATTGCAACATAATCCATTCCCTCTCCACAATTTGTAACAAGACATAATAGACCTATGGCTTTGGCTAAATCTTTTGTTGTTTCCGTTTTTCCAGTACCAGCAGGACCTTTAAAAGGAAAAAAATAATATTATATAATAACATTAATGTGATTCAAGAACAAAATATTGATGTATATTTACCAGCAGGTGCACCACCCAATTGCATTGACAATGCTTGAGTAAGAGTTAAATATATCCTATCTGTTAAAGGTGTCACTACTAATCGTCCATTAAGACCCATATATTCATATCCATATTCGAAAGCTCCCGTACACTGATTTATCCACATATTGTCAAGATCGTGTACCCAGTAAAATCTAAGTTCAAAAGATAACATGCATATACATAGAAGCACATCACATAAAGATAATATATAATACATTATTGACTTGAACCTTAACTGACTTTCCCATTCGAACTCCACTGCGTCTATAATATTATCTCTCACAAAACCTTCAACTATGTCACGCATGTGTACATCAATCGTTAATAAAGCATCCAATTTTTTTCTATCATTATTTGTTAGCAAATCACCTCCCATTAGGGATATCACTTCATCAAGCTGATTGTTCAGTTGTTGCAGATACTAAAAGTAAGAAAAAAATTGATCAATGATCAATAGAATTGATTATATCAAAGAAGCTTATCCTAAGAAAGAAAAAAGCAAGAAAAACGAAAGAAAAGCTAAATGTAAAAGTACTTCTTTCATAGCTTGTTTCTTTCCCATCGATATTTTATTGAAAACATTTTCCACTTCAGCAGTCCACCAGATTTGATCAGCAGCAAGTATCATCATTCCTTGAAAATCCAATATCCATTCAGATCTTGGACGTCTAATCTGATTAGAAGTGATAATGAGAAACAAATCTTATTAAGTAACATAAATTAATAAATGAACGTTTTGCTTCTTTACTTTTCCATAATCGTAGACTGCTTTTTTTGTTAAATATCGATTAGATGCTTTCATTTCATTCAAAACCAAAACCATCCAGTTTTCTATATTTCCTTCAGCAAGCACAGAATTCTTAAATTCCATGATCTCTTTTTCGCATGATACAAGGGCAGTAACTATAATTCTTTTTTTTTCATCTAAAGTTAGATTTAACTTATCTAAGTTATCAAACATTTTGCCAATATGTTCTTGAATCACTGATGGATTACTGCTACCAAGAATGCTCAGTAATTCATCATCACTGATGAAATTAAACCTTGGAAAAATAATTCGTTTGCTGTTCAAATAATCCGTTAGTGACTTCTGACATCTATCAAGCCCAGCAATCATAGACATAAATTCATCCTTTCTTCCTGAATACAGATAAAAGATAATTGAATCAACAATGAGTTACTTCATATATATTTACTACATATTGGTCAAAAACTTGGTAAATAAAATTATTATTTTGCATATTGTTTGCAAATTATTGTTTTGCATATTTGCATATGTTTAATAAGAAAGATTTATTTGTATGATCCTTACCTTGAACGGTACAGCAATCATGGACATTTAATTTCCTTGCAGTTTCAGTCATAATCTTTCTGTATGCTTTGTCAATATCATCAAATTTTCTGGCCTCGTCTGGAAGTTGTAATCGAATATCGCCTCCCACAAAAATACCCTCCAAATACAGCCACTTTCGTTGAAGTTCTATCCATAGTTCCAATACTTCTGATATCGTATGCATAGTAATTTCCCATTTTTGAACTATATTAAGGAAGGGTCCAATAAATTGTGAGCCTGCCATACTGCTCACATTCAACATATTATCTTCTAAAATTTGATTAAGCTCTTCAATGGGACCGAGAACGAATCCACGATCTTCCAATCCTTTAAAAATTATTTCATTTTATTAGCATGACAAATTGCTACATTTTTTGTCCCTTCATATATATATATAGTCTTATATTCAACTACCTTTAAAATGTGGTATTACGGTAAATTCCGTGCTTTTCCAAATGTCTGCTATTTCTTTTACTCCCTTTTCTATTGCTAATTCCTTCACAGCATTTGTCACTATGCTCTGCGCTATCTCCTGATACTTTCCCAAATCCATGGCAAACATATTTTCTAATGTAAACCTTAAAACATAAGAGATATTAGAGTATATCCATTAAACTCTAATTGACGTTTTTCCAATTAAATGATCTAACTCACCCTTCCATTAAACCAATCTTTTGGTCACTCGTATTTTAATGTATATTAAGAAAAAAAAAAAAAAACGCACGCGCGTGTCTGTGTTGATCTCTTTAATACTTAATAAGCTTAATTATTGTTTGCAGTTATCTTATTTAATGTCTATTTAGTATTATTATAGAACGGAAGTATTAGAAATCACTACCACTGTAAAAGTTAACAAATAATCTTAAAGAAAAAAGAAAAAAGAAAGTTTCTTTTAATATCAAACTTTCGCCCTTTCCTAATAATTCTAAAAAATTACACATATACATTTATATTACTACAGAATTCAATAGTTATAGAAATTATTATGTATTATAAACAATATGATAATAACTCTAAGTACCTATATAAATTTACATCATAATAATCAACTAACTATGGTAATAACCATCTAAAAACTTTGTACAGGTTTACATAATGAATGGTATTTCCTTGAAAAAATTATTGATATTAATTATTCGCACACCTATCTGGGTTCATATCAAAGTATTGTCCAGTTTTTTTCATTAAATCCATCCAATGTCTTTCACGCATTGCTTCGTTTTTCAACTCAACAAATAATGGCACAGAATTTTTGAAATTTCTCATATTAATTTCCAAAGTTTGTCCAACGTCTAGTTTTTTAACTGCTTTGGGGAATCTTTGAAACTGTTTGATGAAGTATTCCATGCCATCAAGTAATAGTTGTGGGTTCAAATTTACCCACAACGTCTGAGCCCATTCGCTCCTAGCACTCTTTTGGTCTTTATATAAAGCATATAACTTTTCCATGCCCTCGTAGTCTTCCTTGACTTTCAAGAATTTTGTATAATCAGCTGGATCAAGATCAAATAAAATCTGAGAATTGACCAAATTACGCCGCTTTTCATCATATTTCTCTATTAATTTTCCATATTCCTAGAAAAATAAAAATCCGTTTATAACAATATACAATATTGTATCTTAATATACATACTAAATGAAACATCTATTCAGACATACAATCATCTTTTGTACACCGAGATCAAGATCATCTCTCACACTCCCTGGACCATTATTTTTAAAATCTTCAACGAATTTTACAAGTTCTTCATCAAATTCTATCATTTGATCTTGAATCATTTCGGCAAATTTCTCCCTAGTAGTTATTATCGTTGAAGCTCGATAAAGAGCTCCAAGGTACAAAGATTCCCAATCAGTTTGAAGTTCATAAGCCATCTTTTCATCCATTTCTGAATATACTATTCCGTGCGCATGTAGGGTTTTGAAAGTTTCCTAAAAAACAAAACAAAAGAAGAAATCACATTGATAAATAAATAAAAAGTATGATAACTGTTTATTTACCAGTCAACAAAATTTTACGAAAAAAATTTACAAACCTGATATGACATATATTGTACTTCTGCCTGAATTGCCATTTTTTTAATATCAGAAATTGCTTGCATAATCATTGTAAAACGTTCTAGTCCAGTGATTATCAATTCAACTTTGTCGCGGTACTGTTCGATTAATTCTTTAAACTCGTTCATTTCTTTGATGGTATCGATAAGGAGAAAATTACCAAGTACTTGCTTCCATTCCACTGCATGTTGTTCTATACCTCTCATTAATGGTTTTAAATTGATCCTTGGGATCGAAGATTATTGTAAAATCGTTGAGGGAAAATGTTATAGAAGTAAAAAGTATTGAAAGTAACTCACCACTGATAGTTACGAATAAACGCTAAAGAAAAACTAATAGATGATATTGAGATTATATTAAAGAAGTTTACCGTATGCTAAATATGTCGATATTATGTGCCATATCATCAAGCTCTTCTAAAATACCACCATAAAATGTGAACTTTTCATCATATTGTCGAAGCGTGGGTTTAGTGGATGCAAACTTTTCCCCAGCTACAATTTTATCAAAAGTCCAAAGATTAGAATACTTTTTCCATTTTTGTAAGTATCTCGAGCAATCAACGGATATTTTATAAGCAGTGTCCTGAATTGCTATTATAAGATCATTAATCATCTAAAACATATATATTATCTTCTATTCTCTCTACGTTTATGTTCTGTATATCAACATAAATTAATATATTTATTTTAATACACTATAATTTTAATAATATTAAATGCATTGTGTCCTCTCTTTATATTCTATTGGATACTAATTAAATTACTTGTATACTCATCACATCTTCAAAGAAAGAAACTGTAAAGAAGTCGTTTGTGGAATCTTTCCTTTGCGGTTTACACTCTAAGCAAGTACCATTCATCCATCTGGGAAATCCTTTTAATCTCTCTAATAGATTCAAAACGTCGTTTAAAATAATATTATTAATTTCATTTGGTGACGGTCTCAAGATGACCTCCGATGCTACTAATACAGCATCCACTTGAAACATCACATTATTACCAGACAACATCTTGTTTAGAAACTCCATATTGTTTATCATACATCTAAAAAATAATAAACGAATATTTATGCGTATAATTTGATTCTAAACGGTGTAATAAAAATAATAAAAAAAAAAAAGATATATATATATATATATATATATATATATAAATACGTTGTAAGCGCTACAAATACACTCTTTTCATATTTTTCATAATATAGGCGCATTGTTGGACTCTTTCCAGTAGACGTTCCTTCTACTAAACTCTCAATTTTCAACAGCATAGGGCTTGCGGATTTATATGTCCTTGACATTGCACCAATTAATTCTTTTCTGTTAGATTCTATATTTACAAAAAATGTCTGCCCAAGAAAAGTTTATTATTATATTTCGAATAAAATGTTATATATGATACAATTATTGATTTGATACAATTAAGATATACTTTATAAAATAATAATACTCAACCTTGCAAGGTAATAAACTTTCATTGACATTGTTTGATTCTGATACATCAGAACTTAGAGACACTAAATTATAACTCTGTATTTTAGATTCAATTCTTTCATCCAATTCTTTTTTTAACTGATTAAGCTGTTCAACGACAGATTTTAAATTTTTCAATAAATTTTCACATGACATAGCATAATCTGTTATATTCAAAGAATTCCAATTAAATCGTATAATGCCAGGTTGAATATGTTTTTCAATAATAAGAAGTGTCTTCTTCAGTAATTGAATCTATAATCAATATTTGATAAAGAATGTTTGGCAAACTATTATTGAAGTACCTCCAATTGAACGCATCACATACATCAGGCTTGTCTAACTTATTGATGATCATGTTATATTCATTTATCATCTTTTCTATCACCTCAATGTCTGCCCTTAGTCGATTTTTCTGAATACCAGTATTTCTTATAACATCAGGTAAATTAAATCCTAATTGTTCCATCAATTCTGCCTATTTCGAAGATAAGGATATTAATTAATTTGCATTAAACTTTTATATTTATTTCTATTAATTAATAGCCCAATAAATTCATCAATATTTACCTCGCGAATTATTTCAAAAATCTCCCAATTGAAGTTTATTTCAAAGTGTAATTGATACTCGATCAAAATAGAATCTTGCATAAATTCAATGTAGTTTAGTTTTTGAGTGTTAACAATTTGTTTGTCCTGCAAGGAAATAACAGAAGCCATTTTCTGATCTCTCTGCGAGTAAATCGATCGAACAGCTCCTTTGACCGATATCACTTTAGATCCACCAATCGAACTGATTGTATCTATAATATAAAATTATTATCGTAGCACCAATGTGTGTGTGTGTGTGTGTGTGTGTGTGTGTGTGTGTGTGCGCGCGCGCGCGCGTATATTGAATAAAAATAGAAAGAGAGTAAAAGAAAGAAAGTAAGAAACGTGTGTTTATAAACACTCAATCTAACTATAAATCAAATTGTGGGTAAAGTGATTTTTATTAAGAATCTACCAATGCTTGGTTTTGATATCAAATATTCCTTCCCTTTTAACCTTTTAGATGAGCGAATGACGCTGAGATCATTTTTCGAAATTAATTTTCGTTCATCTGGAAACAATAGTACGCGACTACAGATAAGACGATTAAGAAATAATATTTTAAATTATAATAAAATCAAGATGCAATTTTTGAAAACCTTCTTCATACTCCACCATTTGTACTACTTTTAGCACATTACTCTTCATAATGTTCGTAATAGTTTCTTCAGCTTTGTCTACCCAACTATTGAACTTAGTTTCTTCGAAAGCCTTCAACTGTTTACCTATATCAAGATATTGACTGAAACTCATAAGCTTCAATTCATTATGTTTTAATTCTTGTATGTTTTGAAAATATAACACTGATTCTCTAAGACAATAAAACAATTGTCTTGCCCAAAAAATTGCTCCTGCCATTGGTGGATGGTACATCAATAAAGGAGGATATCGTTTACCTAAAAACATTAATTATATTATAATAAAAGTTTGTACATCGTGTTATATTTACATCTGTAAACGCGTTATATTTCTAGTAATTAATTATTTTAATAGAAGATTTAATGTGTCTTACCCCTGTTGTATATATTTTCCACAGAGCCTATTTCTTTACTGAATTGTTGCATAGTGATTTCGAATTTACTAGATAAAATTTCCCGTATAGTAGCTCTAGTCTTTCTATCCTTGAATTTGAAAAGCATTTTTAGCCCATCCTTTGCGTTGATAAGAACATTAAAACATTCGTCAATAAAAAATTTCGCATCATTTTCTAAATAAGAAACTTCTGCGTTAAAACGCGACATCGTTGCTTCCCAATTTTCTTTATTGAAAGGACTGAAGACATCGAAATCAGCCAATTTAAATGGTGCTAATAATAATCCAATTCGTTTTATAATTGTATCAATATGTGCTGGCTCATAAATAATTGATTTCAGATCTACGCCAAATATATTGTAAAAATCTTGAAGAACATTGGCTATGGTATTAAAATCATTACAAACACCGGCTATGTATTCTGTTTCTTGAAAAAGATATCTTTGATCGAATTCCCAACGTGCACCCTTTCCTGATTCTTCAATATCATCTCTTGTTTTTAAATACGATTTTTTCCAATTTTTCATCATTTCATACGCATCTTTAGATTTTTGTGAAACAATTTCTAATGGATTGCTAAAAATATAATTTCAATAAAAATAACCAATGAAATCAATAAAGAATAAAGTGTAATTAATAATATTGATTTACTTACTTAAATAACTCGTTGATTGATAAATTTTTTTTGATGTTTTGACAAAGCTGCCATGAAATTCTTTCAAATAAGGATATCATTTTCTCTTCAGAAGAATAATAAGATGATAATATCCAAATCATTTTCAATCCATTCATCAGAGAGGGAATACCATCGTTAATTTGTTTATATTGGTCTGTGTAACTTATCAACTATTAATAGTAAATTATATATTTTGAAATAATAATTTCTAGATCAGTCTATATAAGTTTATTATGTTAGAAGGTAGTTAAATTCATTACTTTGTTCGTGCCTATTTGCACAGATCAGGATAAAATTCTATTTTACCTCGAAATGTCTTTTGATAGTGGAGAGAAATTTTGTATTATCTTGAGCTTCATTATAATAATTCCAAAGTTCCTCTTTAAAATGATTAAAAATTGTAGCTATATGTGATACAGTCATATTCAATAATTTTATCATTTTTTTGATAATAGGATTTTTCAACTGTTCAACGATAACAGACAGTCCTGTCTGACGCTCGCGCCAATAATGATATTCAGCAATTGGTCCTTTATCTTTGGGTACCTTATCAGTGTACGATTCTAATACCTAAAATTAATGTATCCATCTATATATACAATCTTCTGATATCTTTCTATAATAAAATATATACCTGCTGTATACGATCTCCCCAAGACGTGATTGCATTTTCTAATTGGTTAATGATGTATTTATTATTTAATATATCTTCATCCGACAGAGTAGTATCTTCTAATTCAGTAATCGTAGGTATTGTTAATAGGATATCAGTTCCTATATGTTGCAAGGTCCTAGAAGCATTAAATGCAAAAATATAAATACATAGTTTCTAATTCAAAATGTTAACATAATTTTGTCTATAATATTAACCATTCTACATTAGCTGATAGCTTGTCCAAGTATTCTAAGATATCCCTTTTACTCTGTCCTATTTCAATTTCTTCGTGTACCGTCTCTTGATAGTCGTTAGTTGAAATCGTCAATGTGCTACGTGGTTTTACGGGCTTTTTAATTAATCTACCTTCAACTTCCATATCATCGTGAAAATCATTTATTTCATCTTCTACCACGTCTTTTGCAGTTTCCTTTATCTTCTTTGAAAGCAAAAGAGATACTCGTCGAAAATCCGATGGTCTTCTATATATGGACCTCTATTATCAAATAAATAAACTATTTAAAATTATATGGATCAAAACTTATATCATTTATAAATTCTAGGATGGTAACGGACAATATATCACAGCATAAAAACCTTAGATTCGATAATCTCAGCTAGAGTAGATGAAGCTCTCGCTACATCCGAAGGCACTTCATAAGATTCTTCAATTTTATAGTATTTTCCAAAATGAGGACCTCTGAACTGTGTATTAACCAAAGGTTTAAATACTTGAACAAGTAATGTGTTTAAAGATGCTAAAAAGTGTCCATTGATAGAACCAACTATCATACAGCTTGGCATTTGATCAAGACATTCTTCGTACGTTTCAAAAGGAGGTACTGCTTCTTCGTTTGTTCTCATAAAGTAAAAAAAGTTCAAATTTTTAAGATCAAAATTTTTTGCATCAATTTCTCCGCATATAATGTGAATAATTGGCTTTTTCGTTTCTTTGTCCACCATTCTCTGTAATAAGAAACACTTATTGTAGCATTATCATCGCAGTTGAAAATAATGTTCATTTTTTATTATTTTACGCAATACCTTTGTTAAGATATATTTATCTTCTTCACCAATTGGTGGAACAAAACCTGGAACATCTAAAAAATGACTGTACGTTAACTTACATAGGAATAGTTTACACAATGAGCTTGAAAATATTTCATTAATATTATTACCAATTCCATCATCTCTAGACTGATCTTTCCTTATTGAATAAATTGAAATATCGCTATTTGCTTTTATTAAACTTTCCTCCTCTTCGTCCTCTATTTCTTGTTCGCTGGATGTGGACTCTATACTCGATTCAAAACTCATAGAAGATAATTTAATTTGATTTCTAATTGAATTAGTTTTAGTATTTTTACCTTTCATTAGTTTCCATTTTTTCTTCTTCTTCTTTTCGACGATCGATTTTTCAACTTTTCCTAACATTCAAGAAAATCATTGCTATTATACTAATTTAATTTAATACCTTTCAAAATTTTATATATGTAAGATAATTGAAACGCATATGATTTATCGCGCATAGGCTCCTTTTTAATTTAAAAATACCATTTGTTTGCTACCATGAATTATAGCTATTAATAGATAAATGTATATGTTTTTAAGAATCTTTCTTAAAATAAAATAAGATTAAAAGATAATTAAGCTCAAGTAGAGTTTAGCGAAAAAGAAAAATAAATGCTCTAAAAAAAAAAAAAAAAAAAAAAATTATTAAAGAATTTTCTTTGCAAATATATCTTTTACTAGGAGCACTTTTCGTCGATCAATTTTTTGTTTTATTACGACACAAAAGTGCAATCAAAATGAGATTATTTTGGGCTATCGACCTGTAATTTATTTGTGTAAAGATATAATTTATAAGATAAATGATCTTTATTTGCTAAGAAACAGAATAACTATATTACTCACTTTCCCAAACTACTATTTCCTCTTGAATCGTTTCTATTGAATATGTTTTGTAAAAGAAAATTATCTTCTTTTCGAGGGTTGTAATCGAATATAAATCATGACTTAAAAACTTTATCAATTTTTCCTCAAAATATCTATTGTTTGCCTGATAAACGAATGAAAAACAAATGTCATCTTATAACGATTCTAATCAATAAATTATTGTTACGTACAACAATATATTACCTGTATGAGTTTATCAAAGAGATATTGATGATCAGATAGCCCTAAGAACTGCAACACCCGTTCTCTAATCCAAATAATACTGCAAAATGATTCGGTAAATATAAATTTGATGGGTAAATATAATTATTTGTGAACTTCTCAATATAACGTTTATAAAAAATGTGTATTACCGATTATCCAATTCTAAAAATTCAGTTCGCGCATCATAAATCTTTCCTTCGTCTTCTTCTTCGAAATTATTTTGCAAAGATTCATTAACGATCGTTGACATATTTCTATATCCTATCAAATATATATCGGATCGTGAAAAATAGCGAAAGAAAATATTCCGAATTCTTAAAAATCATCATGATCCCAACAAACTTACCGTAACGTACGCAGCCGCTTCCTTTCTTCTATTTTTAAGTCGAACTCAATCGTAATTGTGACAAATTTCAGTTGATATAAAATTTATATGGCGACCGAGTTTTCTATTGTACATATCGACGATATGTATTTGGACATAGGATAATTTAATCTCTATGTCTAATATGTACATGTGTAGCGTATAAACGTATGAACACGGATCTTTAAAACACAGAAATAATCTTAAAGAAATGAATTCGCCAGATTCTTTTTGGCTTATCGGTTACCATGTTTTCCCTCGTGCGATTAATCGATCAAACTTAAACGTGATTAGTCGCTTTCGTGGAAAAGGGACAATTTTATAAATAAAGAATATCAATAAAATTGTATACCGAAGAAAACTTTTTCTTCGCATATATTGAAAATGTTTTCTTGTAATTACATATTATTACATCGTAATTGCACAGATTAAAATTGTACAGATATAGAATTATTTACAAATATGAAACTATCGTCGAATATCTTGAAATTACATTTATAAACGTTCACGTGTTCAAAATACGTACATATCCATGTACGTAGAAGGACTGATGTAAAAAAAAATTAAAATATAAAAAAATAAAAAAATAAAAAAATAAAAAAATAGAAAAATAAAAAAATAAAAAAGAACGTAAAAAAAACAAGAAGAAGAATAAAATGCAAGAGATACCATTGAGTATCACATTCAAAAAAGAGAGAGAGAGAGAGCGAGAGAGAGAGAGAGAGAGAGAGAGAGAGAGAGAGAGAGAGAGAGAGAGAGAGAGAGAGTAACAGAGCTTTTAAAAATAACGCGTATAATGGTTAGTTAAATTTGCGTCGATGAAAATCGACTTGACTAATTGTCAGACGATCCTTCGATCGACTCCATGCTAAACGATTTGTTCGTGGTATTTTCGTGAATCGATTCGTTCAATAAACCGCCAAGAATAGCTTCGATGTATTTTTTTCGACCTTCGTTCGTATCGAAAGAAAATCCTATTGAAGGAACAAATTCAGTTTCCACGACAGTTTTGGCAGATTCGACAACATTGGTTGTTCTTGGAAACGACGTCGTAGAAGATGGCGAAATCGTCGAAGAGTTAAAAAATTCCTTAGATACCTCGAAATCTAATGACCTCTGTATTTGAGGTAGTTGATAAATTGGCAACCGATTCTCTGTATCGTTTAAAGACCGATGATACTTGTTGCTCAATTTGTCTAAAGTTTGATCTTTCGAAGGACTTTGTGGATTAATCGTTCCATCAAAAATATCCCGCGGTCGTGGCATAACATTTTCCTTATCGCTATTGAAAGGTAAACTCTCGAGGATTCTCTCTCTTTGCAAACTATCGTGAACGGATTTAATCGTCGTGACGGACAATTCTTTTTTATCCAAATTAGATCCCAGATTCGATTGTACACCTTGAAGGTTATTCAAGGAGAAAGGTCGAGGGATATGATCGATTTTAAGTAATTCTGCCATTAACTGTAGAAGACTCAAAGCGTTTACGTTACTCGAATCAACGCTGCTTTCTACCTTCTTTTGATTGCTCGATAAATTAATTGTATCGTTCGAAGAAAGTATTTTATTGTTATTGTTAGTACGCGAAAAATCATTATTGCCAGTCTCAGTAATCCCTTCGATAGATTTGACGATTTCGACTTGACCTCCTAATCTATCAGAACTAGAACTATTTCTCTCGTGTTGTTCGATTAAGCTAATAACCAAGTCATCTTTGATTGGCACCGATTCGTTCTTTTTTTTATTCAGGGTCACGGATACTTGATAAGGTGAATTGTTCCGTTCGATCGCCTCTTCTATATATCTTAGACTTGTCGAGGAGTCGACGATTGTTGGTTGAACGTCTCTTCCGAAAATTTCTATCGATTCGTTAAAAAATTTCACTTTTTCCTGCTCCCTCGAATTTCTCCGAATTTTATCCTCCACTTTTCCGTCTACTTTCTCGCCTTGAGAATAAATATTCGTATCTTGCGTTGGTACGTCTTGGACAATCATATCAAATATAGAACTCTGCGTGACGATCTCGTCGATATTATCTTTAGAAACGAGAAACGGTGGCTCTATGTCTCTTGCCGGAGGATCAGTAGTATGGTGGAACCAAGGTACCGATACGTTCGTTCTTTTAATCAAGCCGTCATCTATTGGAACTTCCGTGCTAATTTGTACTTCCGATGCGTACGTTTTACGATGCGACGTATGAAAAATGGGTATTTGAGTAGAAAGATAATCTGGAACGTTTATCCGAAAGTTTCCTTCGGTAAAAATCGGTGGTTTTAAAACGATGTCAGGTTGTAAAATGGCCGAATCGATATTCTTTCCACTCTCGGAATCGTCATCGTTAAAGATCCGTGACTTTTCCGTAGTATACAATTTCTTATCTAATGATATTGTTGTTGTTTCCGTTGACGTTAAATTTTCCTCGTATGACAAAGTAGTCGATGATTCTTCTATTTCTGTATTATTGTCTTCCAACTTGAGACGCGATAAATATTCGATGATAGGAGTAGTAGTACCTTTTTCGAAAATACTTTCATAATCAAGAGTATCGGTCGTTTCAGTATGCCACTGATCGACCGATTCTTCGCTACTCTCAAGCGATTCGGTTCCATTCAAGCGTAAAGCCGCAGAATCATCTTCGTTTTTATTCATCTTCACATTGTCTTTGGGATCTCGCACGTGAATCCTGAATTTGTTTGATGCATTCAAAGCTCGAGCAATGTCAATACTTTCTTTTATTTCAATGCCGTCGTTATAATCTTCTTCAACGAAAGTTGGACGAACTTGAAACTGTTCCTCCGGTGAATCGATAGGTTTAACATGTTCGTAGCTATCCACGGGGTCATCCTTTAAGCGATCGTGATCCCGCTCTTCTTTATCGTTTATTTCGCCTTGCGGATTACCATCGTTGTACTTTCCTTTCGAGTTCTTATTAGAAGGAGTGGATAGCGTGAAGATGTTTCTAGATTCCTGGCTGTGTGCGTAAAGATGATCGGAACTTTCGATGACTTGATCGAACCTGTTATAAACTAAGGTAGAAGGTCTGTAGGTCGTCGGTATCGTAGGCGAATACAATCTTCTCGTGGTAGTAGTGACGGTCGGTACGGTCGGCGCATACGACGGCTGAAACTCATCGATCCTTTTTCCTGATTTGTCGCGAATATCTTGATAATTGTACCTCACTGGTTCTCGATAATTCTCTTCTCCAATTTTTTCGATATGTATTATATGTGAATCCTGATACGGTCGAGTATGATAATTTTTACTATAAAATGTATTAGGATAGGTCGGCGGGCTTGATCTTTCCGAATGTTCGTCGTAAATCGAGAGAAATTGAGGTGTTTTCGTTCGTTGAAGATCATTGCGATAAGCTGGCAAATCGTTCCCCGTGGAATCAATCGTAATGTAGTCAATGATCCTACCTCCTCTATCAGGATCCACTAATTCGTCACCGGCAACGTCCGTTCCAGTTTGCAGGCCCATCATACCGTAAGCTTTGCGTATCAGTTCGTCGTCGTCTTCCTGATAGTGACCATTGCGATTTATTTCAATGAATTTGCGAGTTGTCGAACAGTCTACTTTGCTCCACCAGTCGCAGGTGAGGAGTTTCTGACTGAAGATGGATCCGATAGGGCACAAGAACGAGGAGATTAAAATGTCGTGACAAACGTGAAATACTTGACATCCAGCTACTTCGTCCGCGTAATAACCTGTTGGAGAAAAATACGTCAAAATAATGCATTATACTTCATTATCTAGCATATTTTTTCTTCCTAGAGAAATTTTCTCTCGTTACGTTCTACGTCATTAATGCTAAGTTTATAGCATTACGCTTGAAACACGATGACCTATTGCGAAAGCAAAGAAAATACTTTAAGAGAATCGTCGTAAGCGTACGTCTTACGTTATAAACGAAGGTACGTATGCATGTATCATCCTTGACATCGATGATGCTAAAGGTGACAAAGCGACATACAGGAATAATTATTAGCGCGATGCTGCTTTTCTAGGCACTCGATAAGGCTTAACGCGCCACATACCGCGACTTACCGCGTGAACGTCCTTCGCACGAGAAACCTGTCTGCGGTAACGTCGTATAAGCTGGATAGTCGGTACCAGGTTCTCCTGGTACATTCATCCTGATGTCACTGTGATCTAAAATAATTCAAGTAAATAGAAAAGAATAGCTATAAAAGGATATCTTTGCAAAAGTATTTAATTTGCATGCGAGTAACAATTTTCCCTCCTCCTTCTCATCTATTTTTTTTTCTTTTTTTTTCTTTTTTTTTTCAAATCACTCGAGAGATCATTATTTTGTACCGACTGACGCGTTACCTTGTTTATCTTTATATCGATCATATTGCCCACCGGCAGATCCATAGCTATCGAAGCTACCCTCTTCCTCGGGATCGAAGTACTTTCTATCGAATAGTTTAAGTTCGATTAATCGGTTGTATTCAACTTTTGTATCAATTTTATAATCGTTAAAAAATGATCGTCGAACCTTCCTCTGGTGCCATCGATCGCCCTGCGCGACAGGAAGCTTCTCCGTGGGACCTCATGCTCAAGATTACCGTGAACGTTGCACAAGACAATGGTGACGAGATCTGTTCGCGTAAGGAAATATGTGTATTTTTTGTTTTTAATAAAAAGCAATAATTTTACATATGCCTATTATCTGTCCGTCGATATTTCTACGATCTGTTAGCTTTTCTCGATCTCTTCGTATTCCTTCTTCTTTTTTTTTTTTTTCTTACTCTAGAATAACTAAAATTTATTTTTGATTGATTGTTTCACATCGAGGCGCGAATAGAAAAAATTAATGAGAGAGTGCTTTCGCTAGCTCAAATTAATAGCGTTAATAACTTTCAAGTAAGTATTAGAACTCGATTTGCGATGTCCCAACCGCAAGGCGGAAATTTTCTCTAACAAAGTCTATAGACGATCACTTTCCGGGGGTAATTCTAATCCTTTCTTTAGAAGAAAGTAACGTGCCGAAAGAACGGTGCACGCTTCATTACCATTAAATAATCCGTTTGACTACAACTTCAACATAGAATTTTTGACATATCACGATTGTTAAATAAATGTCACGCGACAATAAAGCTACGTACATAATTATTTATTTATTTATTGACCCTTCTACAACGTCTTGCCAACATTTTATTTTACCTTTCCTTCAAATACTAAATACTGTGATAACGAGTTTTCACATGGAATGATTTTATTTTTACGATCAAATCAAAGTGATTTAAAATAACGGAGAGATTATTTTCGTGCTAGTTATTGATTCGATCGCTGGAAACAAATACCGCGCGTGAAAGGATGTTGCATAAGGCTATACAGTATTCATATATTATATTCGTATATTAGATCATAACATCGATAAAATAAAATGTATACATTTTATAAAATCCATCGATTTTTTCGATTTACCGTTAAAAGATTTACCAAATAACAAAACGAATGTATATATGTAGGAACGGAACGGAAGGCTTTATCTTCTCGAAAAGCGCGTAAGCTAATCGCTTAATTGAATTTTTAGCGGGAAATTCGAATCTTATCGAACGTGATCTATCATAACATGATTTACTTACACAGAAGAGGCTGGATGATCGGCATTTTTGCGTGACGTTACATGCGTCTCAAAAGTCTCGTAGGACCGACATCGTCCGTCCACCGTGAAGCACCCGATGCACTGTCTCTCAATGATCGTTCCTTCCCGAGTCTTCTTCGTACCTCTTACCTTTCTTCCTCGCTTTCTACCTCTCACCTGGCCATCGCTCGTACCATCCCTCGCGAAAAGAATGTCCGAGTGCCTTCGTGCCTTAAGTCATCTTCTTGGAAAAACACTTTCGTAGCTTCCTTAAAAACATCTTTCAAAAGAGATTTTCATCTTTTTCAATTGTTACGATTCATTGATAAAGACAAAAAAAGTAAGATTAGGCAAAGCCAAAGAAAAATAGATATAGTTCCTTTCTCGATATATGTATAGGTTCCGCGAACAGAAAAATGAAAAGTCATCTGTTTTGTCTTGTCATGGCAGAGCTCGGACTGGGCATAAAATGGTTGTTGGGCATCTTTTCGGCGAGAGCAAAACTATATGACCCAGATGTAAGTTGCATCGGACCATAGGTAAATGTAAATTGAAGTAAGACGATACACGTACATACATATTATGTAAGTTCGATGACATTGCCTCAGTTCTCTCTGCACATATGCCCTTCTCCTCCTCCATCTCCACCTCATCTTTAGCGTCCTTCCTCGCTCTTCTCCATAGAATTACTTTCGTCTTGCGTAACCATCGATTCTCTTTCTCTTTCTCCCCCCCCCCCGCCCTCACTCACTCTCTCTCACTCCTTCGTTCACTCACGCACTTAGTCGACTCAGCACGAATCGATTGACTCTTACGTTCCATCGATGGACATTGGCCGTTCGTACTATATTTTCATTTAGCCTTAAAAGGATTGCTAATATTAATGGTTAGCTTTTTTAGTTTCTCGATAAAAATACTTTTAAGCTACGATGAAAATTCAAATTTCGTTTAAAAAAAAAAAAGAAAAAAAAACAGAAGAAATAATTATATTAGTTTTATTTCAACTTGTCTGAGTTCTAATAATCGTATAGAATGTTCAAAATTAAAATCGAAAGCTTAAATTCATTGCGTGCGTTTGTGCACTTTCATGTATAAATATTCGCTCGAAAGGTAATGCGTGTATCTTCTTACGTCATGCATCCTCTCGATTCCACCGTTGCTTGATCCTTGCCTTTCCAAGCATTCCTTCGCGGAAACATACGAGATTCGGAACAAGAAACTTATTTAACTGCCTTTCGGTAAAAAATCGCATGAATTTAGTTACAGATAGGTCAATTTTACCGGCAGATCTTTCTCTTTCTATATTCGTCGTATTGACCTGACGTTGATATCAATCATCTACGTATACACACACACACACACACACACACACACACACATATATATATATATATATACACATAAATAAATATATGTACATATATGTTGTACTGAAGCATCGAATGCTTGAATTCATTAAATGGTCCGTTCGTGGTCAAATTATATAATGCAATAAATTCCAATTCTAAAAATATTCTAACGAGATACGATATAGATAGTGAAACCAAACTTTAAGGCTTCTATAGTTGATTTGGATTGAATTATAAAATGGTGCTACGTCAACTCATTCGATCTAATTTGAAAATAGCGCGTTTTGCGTGCGTATTAGATGGCGCTTCGATCGCTCGTCGTAAGAAGTAATCTCTTTTTGAACGCTAGGTGGCTCTTGATTTAGAAATAAAATGGAGTATAATCGTGTGTTTGACCCTTCGTCTCATCATATTCCATGTATTTTACTTTTAAGTGGTTGATGGCGTTTATAACGGTGAAGGGAAAACGATAGTGATCGTTATTATAAATTCATTGTTACATAACGTAAACGGGTAGAAAGAGGATGAGGGAAAAAATCAAAGAATCCATTTCCTTTCGGATCTTGAAAGAATTTGTCAAGCAATGATGTCATTTATTTTTTAGGTTAGATTTTAGTTAATCGTTAATTGATTTGCTTCATATTTTTATAACTTTTTCTTATTACTTTAACTTTATTACTCATATGTTTGTTACAATAACATATAGCAATGTTTATCCTTTATTCACAGTTATGGCTTTTTCTTCTATATTAAAGTATTATATCGGTACTTTTTTACAAGTGGAACAAAGTTTGCCGCTTTAATGGACTTTTCAATTATGGTTTATGATTACGTAGCCTTCCATAGGGAGAAAGGTATACATAATAAGTGTTGCGGTGGAAAGTTTTGGTGCATCAAGGTATTGTCTTGGAAAAAGTGTAAAAAATTTGTATTAACAATATTACTATATCGTATGATTTACATCTTCGTATCATAGGATATTTGTGGAATTATATGTGCGGTCCTGACATGGTTGCTAATAATTTATGCGGAATTTGTAGTTATGGCTGTTATCCTTATTCCTTCTATAAATACTTTATATTCAGGCCTAAACATGGCAGTGTTTCAATCCTTAGCATTTTTGGCATTTGCTTCTCATTTAAGGACAATGTTTACAGATCCAGTAAGTAAAGAAGAAACATACCTTGTGTGATCTTATCAAAAATTAAATTGGCATTTGGAATATATTATGGTATAACTTGATAATAATTAAGTATTATTTAGGGTGCTGTACCAAAGGGCAATGCGACAAAAAAAATGATACAACAAATGGGATTCCGGGAAGGTCAAGTTATCTTTAAATGTCCAAAATGTTGTTCTATAAAGCCGGATAGAGCTCATCATTGTTCGGTTTGTCAAAGGTAAATTAGTTTGGGTACTTATTTCGTTTTAAGATTAGCTTGCTTTTAGATTAATAATTACTGTTAGAGATGATCGATAAAACGATATTTTAGATGTATTAGGAAAATGGATCATCATTGCCCATGGGTTAACAACTGTGTCGGCGAAAATAATCAAAAATACTTTGTATTGTTTACTGTAAGTCATGTTTCTTTCCAATAAGTATTTTTTTTTTTTTTTTTATATATCAAATGAAGTATACATTTTTTACGATAAGGCGAATAAAATCGAACATGAATTTTCAGTTTTACATAGCAGGTATATCCCTACAGTCTCTTCTTTTGTGCATACAACAATTTACAACGTGCGTGAGACAAGAATGGAGAGAATGTTCGACGTTTAGTCCACCTGCGACCGTTGTCCTTTTACTATTTCTAGCATTCGAAGCACTTTTATTTGCCATTTTTACAGCTGTAATGTTGGGATCGCAACTGCAGGCTATTTGGAATGATGAAACTGTAAGTGCATATGTATACCATCAAAGGCTTTACTATCTTAAGTCAATAACAATATTTTAATTTTGTCATAGGGTATAGAACAACTTAAAAAAGAAGAAGCACGATGGGTTCGTAATAGCAGATGGAAATCCATACAGGCCGTTTTTGGTAGATTTTCTATTGCTTGGTTTTCTCCCTTCACTTCGCCTCCGAATGCAAAAAAGAAGTTAGATGCCTATTTATATACTGTATAGGTTATTTGGATATGTGATTGTGACACAAATATTTAATACATGTAAATATAAGGTAAATATGACACATTGTATCGAATGCATGCTTGTGTATCCGCGCATACACAATATCTCTTTCAATATATACATATATATTGAATAATCTTCAATGTATGCATATGTGTGTATGTATACATGTTTATGTATACATATACGTACATGTCCATATACATATATATATATATATGTATGTATGTATGTATGTATGTATGTATGTATGTATGTATGTATGTATGTATGTATGTATGTATGTATGTATATATAACGTGTAAACGCAAATGTACTGTGTATGCACAAGCAGAAAATGTAATGATGCTGTTTTCCAAAATATCATATATACAAGTAGCAATGAAAAATACATATTAACGATAACATTCCTCCAAGAAGCTATTAGTAGTTACTTCACAACAATTTTGGGAGAACCTTTCCAAAATAGTTCCATTGGAATATACTTGATCTATGGATATTAGTCAGTACGTTGTAAGATTAATTTGCAAATTTCGTAAAAAATTGTTTAGTTATATTTTTTTATTTATTACAAAATACAATGCGAGAATTCGTACAGATTAAAAGTGTAATAATAAATGGTGATAACGTAATAGTACAAGTACTTAAGAAGTATAATTTTTAAATATTTACATAAACATAAAATTTACATTTATTCGTTGTCTATTTAACATAGATTTTTATATACATACGAATCATATCTTTATGCGCTTATTTATTTAAGCGCAGATGAAAGTATTTTAAAGAAATTATACGAGAATGATGATCTGTTTATTTGTTATATTATTTGATATGTTAATTTAACATGATCCGTTTAATAAGACTTTTTCTAACTGAAGTAAGAGAAAAACTACCAAATAAAATTATATTTTTTCTTCTTTCATATTGCATCTAATGCAAGGCAATCTTGCATATATTATATATCAATGAAAATGTTCGATCTTAACGAATGAATAATATATTTAAATATATTTAATAGTTCCCTATCACATCATGCTACGAACGTAAATTATAACACGAGGGAAATTATTAAGTATAACTTATAGGAATAAAATAATTATTTCTTCTTTTTATACGAGGAATTCTCTCTCTCTCTCTCTCTCTCTCTCTCTCTATATATATATATATATATATATATCTCTTTCTCAATAAAAATTATGTATTCGATAGGTCAGTGCTATATATACTACATTTTTATATTTAGGATCGAGAATTATAAATATTTTCTGTTTGTTACATTTTGCTTTACAGTGTCATTTTATCCGTAATTATGATTAAGTTACGAGGATAGTAAAAGCAGGGAGTTATTTTGACATATATGTATATCGTATTTAGGGCTTGAAAATTATTTTTGAAAAATGATTTGCTTCATGCTTTTAAATAATATTGAATATAAAGTATTACAGATTTAAGAAATTAATATAACTCTTTTATTTACAATAGGTGAACAAGACGGAAATGATAATATATAGATAATGATAATGTTCGAACATTATTCGAAGGACTGGTTGCAAAAATGGTACATGTACACTATATTTATATTTGATTCAAAATTGTTTACAATCGTTTATTAATAACTAGAACGAAGAAATGATCTCTGTACCGTACAAAAGACTGAAACATAGTGCTAATATCGCTCGAACATATGTAACACTTAAGCGAGTGGTTAAATCTGTATAATCCCTGCAGATCTGTACTTTAATAATCTTCTTAAGAATGTATAGTTTATATAGATTTGTTTTTTAGAATCAATTTTATAAAGTATAAATCCATACGATCTAATTAAATATTTTTCTTTTTAGTTATCACGTACCTTATTTATGGCAATTTAAAATTCGCATCACCATTCTTGCATCCAGTTTCGTTAATTATACTTTATTAACTTAATTATTATTATTATTATTATTATCATCCAATGTACACGACAAGTAATATTTATTAGCGACATCATGGTAGAGAGATATTTTCATATATTAATTTTATATATCCTCAAATGCACCCTTTAGGACAAGAAGAAAAAAAAATGAAAATTCGATGCACTTTGTATACGCTATATCTTATTTATATTTTGATGTAATAGGTCATATTTTAAGCAATATTATAGATATGCAAAAAACGTAGTGCTGCTAATATTATTGATTCTAACGAGACACTGTCAAGTAGTACGATAAAGAAAATTTCTTCGATCAGTTTATTAATCCTTTTTTTTTCTTTTTTATTTTTTCTTTTCTCGTTGAAATCGTCAATCGCAAATCGTCCTACGTGAACAGTACGTTCATCGATTTTACAGCTTTTATTTTAGACTCATGTTTTTCTCATGTTGAGTAACGGCTATGCGACATACGTGATGAATGCGCAAATGTAATCTAACTGAACAAAGTGGTAAGAATCATTTTTACTTCGTTTGGATAATAGTTGAAACTATATAGATTAGACATATGCAGTGAAAGATTTTGCTTGAAAAATGTTTTCCATATTCGAATACCGCGCTAAAAGTTGTGATTTAAAATGTTTGGTAGAAACCAATCAGATTCGCTGTGCGTACGAGTAACGTATTAATTTTACGGGTGGTAGAACGTGGTAGAACGTGGTAGAACTTTTACTCGGGAAGTTGGATCTTTTTAAATTGGATTGTCATAATCGTTCAGTGATATAAAGCGGGTATCATATTTTTATTAAAGGGAAAAATGAAGTAACAGGTAAGATACATCTTCTTTGTAACGTATTTATTGTAACATTCAATAATACGTAGATAATCGTAAATTTTTTGTTTGATTCATAAACAATATTAATTATAATATATGAAATATTGAGACAAACATTATTCTTAAATAGAACGATAGCAATAATATTGCGATATTTTGCAATTATTATAGGATTATCTTGGAAAGATTCGCAAGTATCTTATTCGCGGCACCGTAAGTAAGCGATCGGTGGCCCTTGGTCGGTAAAGATTTAGTAGCACCATCTATACGTGATAATACTTTAACGCTCTCTGTATCTTCCATTCGTGTAGGTTTATAAATATATACTTGAAAAATAATATTCTTCTAATAACGATAATTTCGGATAATTTCTAAAGGTTATTAAAACGAACGTAATAGATTGATCGATAATGAAATACGTACGTGCATATGTAGGTGCATTAAATTAATAACGCGTATATGTAATGTGACAGCGTACGGATCTGAAATGGAGGAATTATTTCAATTGAAGTCAGAAAATCTGGATCACTTGTTGCCACGAATAAAAGGTAACTTGATGTCGCCAAAGGAAAAATCGCAAATGTCTGCGCTCGAACAACTGACGATCCTTTTAAAATCTCAAGTCCACGCCGTTCGAAGTAGCGTTTTTACGAAGCTCATCAAATTCGACATAATTTCGAGCCTGTGTGACGTTTTAAAGACTTTTCGGGAACCGCTTATAACGTAAAATACTTTCTATTCGTATATTATTGATATGATCGATATATGATCGTTAGTTGTTTCGTGTCATTGCAGTTCCGCTCTCGAGTGTTTGGCTTTAGCGAGCGAACAACGAAAGTTTTACGAAAGTCAGGTCGCCGCGGAAGCCGTGAGCTCTTTGCTTCGTCTTGCGCATTACATTGGAATGTCGACGGACGTAGAAACATGTCCTTCTTTGGAAAGGCTCCTTCGTGCTATTCGCAATATATTATTCAAGTAATAATATGGATATATTATCAACGTATGTCTTTATTAATAATAGAATTTTAAAATGTCGAAAATATTTTCTATATTTTCAGCGGCAAAAAATTAGGTATTGAAGTCGATAACGTATGCGCTATCAATCAAATCTTTTCATTTATCAAGGACTTGAGCCAAAAATGCTTATCCTATGTATTAAGGTTCACGATTGTCGACATTTTAAATGTCCTACTCGAATACGTAACGTTGGACGGGTACGAAAACGAAGATGAGAGATTGATTCTCGATGTTTGCAACGAGTCGATAAAATCTATGAAAGATATCCTGGAACACGATTACGAAGAAGATTATGCATCGACGAACGCCATTGTCGGCTTATGCTGCCTTTGCGCTTCCAGCATGCGGTAAAAGTTCAAATTTTACTTGGCTTTTTCTTTCGTAAATGACGATAAGAAGATAGATATTGAGGACGGAATATGTCTCGTAGATTTTGCGACAAGGTTTATCTGACGGACGTTGACGAGGTTGGCAATATGACTCCGACGCGGGACAAAATATCTCTCGGAAAGACTATTTATGCGATCGTTATGTATACCATTATACCGCGTCTTAAAGTAAAGCTTAAAATATAAAATATTAAACACATATCAGCTCTATTAAAAAGCTAAATGCCAAATATATAACGTGCAATTATGTATTTGCTCTCGAATAGAACGTACGCTTGGATCAAGAGAATACCATCAAGTGTTACGACAGTTTTGTTTCTTGTCTCAATAACATGTACAATATGAGAGATTTTAAACAAGAGGATATAGCTAATCATTTAGCAGGAAACGGTTATTTTAAATATTTCTTACGTCTTAGCGCTCAACTTTTGTAAGTAGAATACAATTGATAAAAGCCGTTCGGCTATACGTAAATATTTCATATTTTTTTTTAATTAGATACAAAAATCCTTCAGATTACACCAACGACGAAGTATTTGTATCTTACTGACGCGGACATTGATCACTTTAGCGAAATACTCTTTATCGATCGACAAGTTGCCCGAAGGCGTTAATGTATTTTCAAGTAGGATGTTTGATGGATTTCTCTCTCTACCGAATGATCTCGAACAGTGGACCGACATAATTGCGAGTTCCGATGATCGTAATACGGCTTTAATGATTTCCCTTTACTATCATTATCATGCGACCAGGGAGTGAGTTTTTCTTGCCTTATTCTCTCTCTCTCTCTCTCTCTCTCTCTCTCTCATACTTCTTATTTAATGTATATACGTAAATAGTCGTTTTTGAAGGACTGATTATCGTTTTGTTTCAGACTCGACGTGATTTCGTTCGAATCTCTGATAAAAAGATTGTTAAAATTAGAAGACGTTCGATCGATAATCGTACCAATTCTAAAGCCATTATGGTTTTTATTCGCTGTGAGTCTATTCGTTTTTATCGACAAGATAGAAATTGTCTATTCTACATGAGTTTTGGTCTTTTTATCATTGTAAAATGTCTATTACCTAGGTGTCATTTTTGTCTCATCCATCACCGGACAAAAACTGCGAGTATGGAAAAGCGGTGAAAAAATTAACAATGGCTTTACAATACTCGGAATTAAGTCAGTGTTACACTCATCACATCGAGCTCTTACATTTTTCTCTCAAATGTCCCGAGATAACGAACGACTTACGATACAGAGTAATGGATATGTGGCTGATAGAATCCGATGGTGACATCGCACCTCTCTTGAAGCTCGATTGTCACAGCGTCGTTAGACATTGTTTACTGGTACACGCAACGTTTCTTACTATCCCTCTTATTACCTTATGACTCTTGAAGAGTTACGTGTCTTTAAATTTACATCATTATCTCGCTTACGATAATCTTTTAAACGCAGATTATAGTACAAAATGGAAGCCTCGACGGAAGCGTGGTTCGTTTAGCTGTAAAAGGAATACGTCAATCGATGCTGATTGGTAATTGCGACGAGATTGCCGACATAGTTTGGAACATGCTCCCAAATGTTCTCCTATCTGGCAGCCCAAATCGAAGTATTTAATTTCTATGTTTATACTTTCTCTATGTTGTACTACAATAGACGTTTCTTCATCTTTGTTATCGTCCATATTGATACATACATATATATATATATATATATATATATATATATATGCATGTGCGTATGCATATATGTATGCACGCACGCACGCACGCACGCACGCACGCACGCATATTATGACATTATTTGTAGTTGAACATATTAAAGCGGTGCTTGAATTATCCAGTATGTCGGAGCCTACTTATTTATCAACGCATACAATGAAGGTGTGCGCAGACGCTCTCATAAAAATAATTTTAACCGAAGACGTAGATGTTAATTTTCAGAAATTACTTATAAAGCAGGCATACATCGTACTTGTCGCTTCTACGGCACGCAATTACTTAAAAAGTAAGTGGCACCGAAAGGACCAGGCTAAAATAGAACGGTACTAGAATATATGATAAATGAAAAATACAATTAAAAGGAAGAATTTTACACTTTACAGTTCTTTCTAAGTACATAAATGAAACGAGATTATTGGAGAAATTACGCGATTATGCGTTTTCCGAAGACGAATCGACATTATCTGCAATATCATTGAAATTTCTCGCTTTTATTATTCATTTTCAATCGCAATCTTCGATCGAGGTAAGAGAAAACGGAAATATGATAATTGATAAATGATTATTATAATATAAAAAGTGATATCGTGGAATATACTTAAAGAATATTTTATTTATAGTGCGTCAAACCCGTAACGATTGAAATACGTGATTTATATGCCCTTTTGTGGATTATGGAAAAGTCACGACTGGTTTGTCCAAATGGCTTGGAATTTTTACACGAGCTGTTGAGTCAAAACAATGCAGGAATGGCTGTAACATTGAAAAGCGTTCCCTTTAACACACCGGATAAAGATGAAATCACAACGATTCTAGATATTTACGAGATGCTTCATGTTATTCACTCGAAGGTGAGCCGGGGCGTAAGGGCGATGTAAAGGTAAGGTCATAACGGGTCGATTAGTCGATTTTATCGTTTGATCATTTTCACGATAGAGTATTCCAGTGGAAAGAGAAATTGTTTATCAATGCCTAACCGACGTTCTCAAGTTTTGTCACGTCAAAGTAGAGAAACTGATGTATCATCTATGCACTGCCATTAGTAACTACGACCTCGTCATCGGTGTAGCAAAAACACGTTACTTGTCTTCTCATTTTCTTCATTTTGTCACCACGTGGCTTCGCTATCGAAAGATATACAGCGACGAAGAAGTACCGTCTAACTCAAGATCTTTGTTCAAATCACCTTTTGACGAAACTATGGAACAATTATCGGAATATATGAATTTTCTCAAATCCAAGGACGAAGACGAGGCTTGTACACGATTGTATCATGCGGTGAGTACGATTATATCGCTTCTACATCGCGTCTATTTCTTCAAATAGTATTCTCCGTCGTTACAATTTTTATACAAATATCTTTGTTTAGTTATCATTCTTCAAAGGTTACAAGATGACGAACGTTCGTATCTTTGGAAACGAGGAAGGTGAGGTTTGGAAATTATGATTAATATGCTGTGCAATATTCTATTGGTATTACAGTAGTTTGTGCATACAAAAAGTAGAAAAAGATTATCTAATGTCAAATCTAAATGTTGTCGCGAAAGATGTGAATAAAACGTCTCTTTATTGTTTAGCTAGTTCTTCTTTTTCAAAATCCGCTTGTTCGTCGCCGACGTAAGCAGAAAGAACGTTGACTTTCCCAGGATAGCGGTTAGCAATAGATAATACATCGACCTTTTGACGGATCGAAAGGCATGTCTTATTTATTTGCGCGGACGTCCGTTACGTTGCATAAAACATCCCTTAAAAGAATTTAACCTGACGTCGATCTCTCCTTCCTCCAGCTAAAACGAGTAAGAAACGTAACTTTGTTGATATGTTTTTCACAGATACGGCATTTCATTTCGCATTATGTTATATTTAATAGTAATGTTGTTTCATTTAACGACGAGAATACCTGATCGAACAAATAAATTTCTTTATAGCAAGAAGGAGAAACGCACTCCCGGATGCATCGTGTTTTGGCGACGCTGCTCGCCTGTTGCGATAACATTTTGCAAGCACCGCTCTCTTCGCAAGCTTGCTCGAATTGTCGGAAGAGGAATTCCTACGAAAGAAAGCGATCATATCTTTTCTATGTTGACAATAATCACCGGATACGCGGATAAAATACACTAACGCTGGACTTTTTTAACGATCAAGCTAGAAGAATTTGGATATATCTAATAGGAGGAGCTACAAGCTGCGGATTAGCGTAAACCCTCTTCCTCCCTCTCTCTCCC